>NW_026736435.1:0-70304 GCF_949786415.1 Peromyscus eremicus
GTTTTTGGTCCTCCGAGCAAGAGTTGTTTTCTGGTAAGGAAAGTCACTATTGTGCTCCCTTTTCCATACACAGTGCAAATAGCACTCGCGTCTGTTCACAGCAAGTACAGTGTATTGGACTGAAGAGGAGCTACTGTTCTTGTCAGTTTCCTAAGCAGAGTTGAACTAGATATGGCCCATGTGTGTAGGAAGCACAGTTCTTTTGTTCAGAGCAAGCTCACTGTTCGGACCCCATAGGAAACACAGTAGAGTAGAAGAGTGCTCTTTTCTCAGAAGCAGAGTGTGTTTCTTGTAAGGCGAGCTAGCGTTTGTTTCCCAGTCCTAAATGGAGTTGAATCACATGCAGTTTTTGGTCCTACGAGCAAGACTTGTTTTCTGGTAAAAAGAGTCACTGTTGCGCTCCCATTGTCATACACAGGGCAAATAGCACTGGCGTCTGTTCCCAGCTAGTACAGTGTATTGGACTGAAGAGGAGCTACTGTTCTTGTCAGTTTCCTAAGCAGAGTTGAACTAGATATGGCCCGTGTGTGTAGGAAGCACAGTTCTTTTGTTCTGAGCAAGCTCACTGTTCGGACCCCATAGGAAACACAGTAGAGAAGAAGAGTGCTCTTTTCTCAAAAGCAGAGTGTGTTTCTTGTAAGGAGAGCTAGCGTTTGTTTCCCAGTACTAAATGGAGTTGAATCACATCCTGTTTTTGGTCCTACGAGCAAGAGTTTTTTCTGGTAAGGAAAGTCACTATTGCACTCCCATTGTCAGACACAGGGCAAATAGCACTGGCGTCTGTTCCCAGCATGTACAGTGTATTGGACTGAAAGGATTTACTGTTCTTGTCAGTTTCCTAAGCAGAATTGAACTAGATATGGCCGTATTTGTAGGAAGCACAGTTCTTTTGTTCTGAGCAAACTCACTGTTCTGGCCCTATATGAAACACAGTAGAGTAGAAGAGTGCTCTTTTCTCAAAAGCAGAGTGTGTTTCTTGTAAGGAGAGCTAGCATTTGTTTCCCAGTCCTAAATGGAGTTGAATCACATCCAGTTTCTGGTCCTACGACCAAGAGTTGTTTCTGGTAAGAAGAGTCACTATTGCACTCCCATTTTCATACACAGGACAAATAGCACTGGCGTCTGTTCCCAGCATGTAGAGTGTATTGGACTGAAGAGAATCTACTGTTCTTGTCAGTTTCCTAAGCAGAATAGAACTAGATATGGCCGTATTTGTAGGAAGCACAGTTCTTTTGTTCTGAGCAAACTCACTGTTCTGGCCCTATAGGAAACACAGTAGAGTAGAAGAGTGCTCTTTTCTGAAAAGCAGAGTGTGTTTCTTGTAAGGCGAGCTAGTGTTTGTTTCCCAGTCCTAAATGGAGTTGAATCACATGCACTTTTTGGTCCTACGAGCAAGAGTTGTTTTCTGGTAAGAAAAGTCACTATTGCACTCCCATTGCCATACACAGTGCAAAGAGCACTCGCGTTTGTTTTCAGCAAGTACAGTGTATTGGACTGAAGCAGAGCTACTGTTCTTGTCAGTTTCCTAAACAGAGTTGAACTAGATATGACCCGTGTGTGTAGGAAGCACAGTACTTTTGTTCTGAGCAAGCTCACTGTTCGGACCCCATAGGAAACACAGTAGAGTAGAAGAGTGCTCTTTTCTCAAAATCAGAGTGTCTTTCTTGTAAGGCGAGCTAGCGTTTGTTTCCAAGACCTAAATGGAGTTGAATCACATGCAGTTTTTGGTCCTATGAGCAAGAGTTTTTTTTCTGGTAAAAAAAAAGTCACTATTGCGCTCCCATTTCCATACACAATGCAAATAGCACTCGCGTCTGTTCCCAGCAAGTACAGTGTATTGTACTGAAGAGGAGCTACTGTTCTTGTCAGTTTCCTAAGCAGAGTTGAACTAGATATGGCCCATGTGTGTAGGAAGCACAGTTCTTTTGTTCTGAGCAAGCTCACAGTTCGGACCCCATAGGAAACACAGTAGAGTAGAAGAGTGCTCTTTTCTCAAAAGCAGAGTGTGTTTCTTGTAAGGAGAGCTAGCGTTTGTTTCCCAGTCCTAAATGGAGTTGAATCACATGCAGTTTCTTGTCCTACAAGCAAGAGATGTTTTCTGGTAAGAAGAGTCACTATTGCACTCCCATTGTCATACACAGGGCAAATAGCACTGGCGTCTGTTCCCAGCATATACAGTGTATTGGACTGAAGAGTATCTACTGTTCTTGTCAGTTTCCTAAGCAGAATTGTACTAGATACAGCCGTATTTGTAGGAAGCACAGTTCTTTTGTTCTGAGCACACTCACTGTTCTGGCCCTATAGGAAACACAGTAGAGTAGAAGAGTGCTCTTTTCTCAAAAGCAGAGTGTGTTTCTTGTAAGGCGAGCTAGCGTTTGTTTCCCAGTCCTAAATGGAGTTGAATCACATGCAGTTTTTGGTCCTATGAACAAGAGTTTTTTTCTGGTAAGGAAAGTCACTATTGCGCTCCCATTTCCATACACAGTGCAAATAGCAATCGCATCTGTTCGCAGGAATTACAGTGTATTGGACTGAAGCGTAGCTACTGTTCTTGTCAGTTTCTAAGCAGAGTTGAACTAGATATGGCCCCTGTGTGTAGGGAGCACAGTTCTTTTGTTCGGAGCAAGCTCACTGTTCGGAACATATAGAAACACAGAAGAATAGAAGAGTGCTCTTTTCTCAAAAGCAGAGTGTGTTTCTTGTAAGGCGAGCTAGTGTTTGTTCCCCAGTCAGAAATGGAGTTGAATCCCATGCAGTTTCTGGTCCTACGAGCAAGAGGTGTTTTCTGATAAGAAGAGTCACTATTGTGCTCCTGTTGCCATACACAGTACAAATAGGACTCGCGTCTGTTCCAGCTAGTACAGTGTATTGGACTGAAGAGGAGCTACCGTTCTTGTCAGTTTCCTAAGCAGAGTTGAACTAGATATGGCCCGTGTGTGTAGGAAGCACAGTTCTATTGTTCTGAGCAAGCTCACTGTTAGGACCCCATAGGAAACACAGTAGAGCAGAAGAGTGCTCATTTCTCAAAAGCAGAGTGTGTTTCTTGTAAGGCAAGCTAGTGTTTGTTTTCCAGTCAGAAATGGAGTTGAATCCCATGCAGTTTCTGGTCCTACGAGCAAGAGTTGTTTTCTGGTAAGAAGAGTCACTATTGCGCTCCATTGTCATACACAGAGCAAATAGCACTGGCGTCTGTTCCCAGCAAGTACAGTGTATTGGACTGAAGTGGAGATACTGTTCTTGTCAGTTTCCTAAGCAGAGTTGAACTAGATATGGCCCCTGTGTTTAGGAAGCACAGTTCCTTTGTTCTGAGCAAGCTCACTGTTCGGACCCCATAGAAAAGACATTAGAGTAGAAGAGTGCTCTTTTCTCAAAAGCAGAGTGTGTTTCTTATGAGGTGAGCTAGTGTTTGTTTCCCAGTCAGAAATGGAGTTGAATCCAATGCAGTTTCTGGTCCTATGAGCAAGAGTTGTTTTCTGGTAATAAAGTCACTATTGCGCTCCCATTGCCATACACAGTGCAAATAGCACTCGCATCTGTTCCCAGCAAGTACAGTGTATTGGACTGAAGAGGATCTACTGTTCTTTTCAGTTTCCTTAGCAGAATTGAACTAGTTATGGCAGTATTTGTATGAAGCACAGTTCTTTTGTTCTGAGCAAACTCATTGTTCTGGTCCTATAGGAAACACAGTAGAGTAGAAGAGTGCTCTTTCACAAAAGCAGAGTGTGTTTCTTGTAAGGCGAGCTAGTGTTTTTTTCCCAGTCCTAAATGGAGTTATATCCCATGCAGTTTCTGGTCCTACGAGCAAGAGTTGTTTTCTGTTAAGAAGAGTCACTATTACGCTCCCATTGTCATACACAGGGCAAATAGCACTGGCGTCTGTTCCCAGCAAGTACAGTGTTTTGGACTGAAGCAGAGCTACTGTTCTTGTCAGTTTCCTAAGCAGAGCTGAACTAGATATGGCCCCGGTGTTTAGGAAGCACAGTTCTTTTGTTCTGAGCAAGCTCAATGTTCGGACCCCATAGAAAAAACATTAGAGTAGAAGAGTGCTCTTTTCTCAAAAGCAGAGTGTGTTTCTTGTAAGGCGAGCTAGTGTTTGTTTTCCAGTCTAAATGGAGTTGAATCACATACAGTTTTTGGTCCTACGAGCAAGAGTTGTTTTCTGGTAAGGAAAGTCACTATTGCACTCCCATTGCCATACACAGTTCAAATAGCACTCGTGTCTGTTCCCAGCAAGTACAGTGTATTGGACTGAAGCGGAGCTACTGTTCTTGTCAGTTTCCTAAGCAGAGTTGAACTAGATATGGCCAGTGTGCATAGAAGCACAGTTCTTTTGTTCTGAGCAAGCTCAGTGTTCGGAACCCATATGAACCACAGTAGAATAGAAGACTGCTCCTTTTTCTCAAAAGCAGAGTGTGTTTCTTGTAAGGCGACCTAGAGTTTGTTTCCCAGTCCTAAATGGAGTTGAATCACTTGCAGTTTTTGGTCCTACGAGCAAGAGTTGTTTTCTCGTAATCAAAGTCACTATTGCGCTCCCATTGCCATACACAGTGCAAATAGCACTCGCGTCTGTTCCCAGCAAGTACAGTGTATTGGACTGAAGAGGAGCTACTGTTCTTGTCAGTTTCCTAAGCAGAGTTGAACTAGATATGGCCCATGAGTGTAGGAAGCCCAGTTCTTTTGTTCTGAGCAAGCTCAATGTTCGGACCCCATATGAACCACAGTAGAATAGAAGACTGCTCTTTTGTCAAAAGCAGAGTGTGTTTCTTGTAAGCCGAGCTAGCGTTTGTTTCCCAGTCCTAAATGGAGTTGAATCACATGCAGTTTTTGGTCCTACGAGCAAGAGTTGTTTTCTGGTAAGGAAAGTCACTATTGTGCTCCCTTTGCCATACACAGTGCAAATAGCACTCGCGTCTGTTCCCAGCAAGTACAGTGTATTGGACTGAAGAGGAGCTACTGTTCTTGTCAGTTTCCTAAGCAGAGTTGAACTAGATATGGCCCATGTGTGTAGGAAGCACAGTTCTTTTGTTCTGAGCAAGCTCACTGTTCGGACCCCATAGGAAACACAGTAGAGTAGAAGAGTGCTCTTTTCTGAACAGCAGAGTGTGTTTCTTGTAAGGCGAGCTAGCGTTTGTTTCCCAGTCCTGAATGGAGTTGAATCACATGCAGTTTTTTGTCCTACGAACAAGAGTTGTTTTCTGGTAAAAAGAGTCACTGTTGCGCTCCCATTGTCATACACAGGGCAAATAGCACTGGCGTCTGTTCCCAGCATGTACAGTGTATTGGACTGAAGAGGATCTACTGTTCTTTACAGTTTCCTATGCAGAATTGAACTAGATATGGCCGTATTTGTAGGAAGCACAGTGTTGTTCTGAGCAAACTCACTGTTCTGGCCCTATAGGAAACACAGTAGAGTAGAAGAGTGCTCTTTTCTCAAAAGCAGAGTGTGTTTCTTGTAAGGAGAGCTAGCGTTTGTTTCCCAGTCCTAAATGGAGTTGAATCACATGCAGTTTTTGGTACTACGAGCACGAGTTCTTTTCTGGTAAGGAAAGTCACTATTGCGCTCCCATTTCCATACACAGTGCAAATAGCACTCGCATCTGTTCCCAGGAAGTACAGTGTATTGGACTGAAGCGGAGCTACTGTTCTTGTCAGTTTGCTAAGCAGAGTTGAACTAGATATGGCCCCTGTGTGTAGGAAGCACAGTTCTTTTGTTCTGAGGAAGCTCACTGTTAGGACCACATAGGAAACACAGAAGAGTAGAAGAGTGCTCTTTTCTCAAAAGCAGAGTGTGTTTCTTGTAAGGCGAGCTAGTGTTTGTTCCCCAGTCAGAAATGGAGTTGAATCCCATGCAGTTTTTTTTCCTATGATTAAGAGGTGTTTTCTGATAAGAAGAGTCACTATTGCCCTCCTATTTCTATACACAGTACAAATAGGACTCGCGTCTGTTCCCAGCTAGTACAGTGTATTGGACTGAAGAGGCGCTACCGTTCTTGTCAGTTTCCTAAGCAGAGTTGAACTAGATATGGCCCGTGTGTGTAGGAAGCACAGTTCTTTTGTTCGGAGCAAGCTCACTGTTCGGACCCCATAGGAAACACAGTAGAGCAGAAGAGTGCTCTTTTCTCAAAAGCAGAGTGTGTTTCTTGTAAGGCAAGCTAGCGTTTGTTTCCCAGTACTAAATGGAGTTGAATCCCATGCAGTTTCTAGTCCTACCAGCAAGAGTTGTTTTCTAGTAAGGAAAGTCACTATTGCGCTCCCATTTCCATACACAGTGCAAATAGCACTCGCATCTGTTTCCAGCAAGTAGGGTCTATTGGACTGAAGAGGAGCTACTGTTCTTGTCAGTTTCCTAAGCAGAGTTGAACTAGATATGGCCCCTATGTGTAGAAAGCACAGTTCTTTTTTTCTGAGCAAGCTCACTGTTTGGACACCATAGGAAAAACAGTCGAGTAGAAGAGTGCTCTTTTCTCAAAAGAAGAGTGTGTTTCTTTTAAGGCAAGCTAGCGTTTGTTTCCCAGTCCTAAATGGAGTTGAAACACATGCAGTTTATTGTCCTACCAGCAAGAGTTTTTTTCTGGTAAGAAGAGTCACTATTGTGCTCCCATTGTCATACACAGGGCAAATAGCACTGGCGTCTGTTCCCAGCATGTACAGTGTATTGGACTGAAGAGGATCTACTGTTCTTTACAGTTTCCTAAGCAGAATTGAACTAGATATGGCCGTATTTGTAGGAAGCACAGTAATTTTGTTCTGAGCAAACTCACTGTTCTGGCCCTATAGGAAACACAGTAGAGTAGAAGAGTGCTCTTTTCTCAAAAGCAGAGTGTGTTTCTTGTAAGGAGAGCTAGCGTTTGTTTCCCAGTCCTAAATGGAGTTGAATCACATGCAGTTTTTGGTACTACGAGCACGAGTTCTTTTCTGGTAAGGAAAGTCACTATTGTGCTCCCATTTCCATACACAGTGCAAATAGTACTCGCATCTGTTCCCAGGAAGTACAGTGTATTGGACTGAAGCGGAGCTACTGTTCTTGTCAGTTTGCTAAGCAGAGTTGAACTAGATATGGCCCCTGTGTGTAGGAAGCACAGTTCTTTTGTTCTGAGCAAGCTCACTGTTCGGACCACATAGGAAACACAGAAGAGTAGAAGAGTGCTCTTTTCTCAAAAGCAGAGTGTGTTTCTTGTAAGGCGAGCTAGTGTTTGTTCCCCAGTCAGAAATGGAGTTGAATCCCATGCAGTTTTTGTTCCTACGAGGAAGAGGTGTTTTCTGATAAGAAGAGTCACTATTGCGCTCCTATTTCTATACACAGTAGAAATAGGACTCGCGTCTGTTCCCAGCTAGTACAGTGTATTGGACTGAAGAGGATCTACTGTTCTTTACAGTTTCCTAAGCAGAATTGAACTAGATATGGCCATATTTGTATGAAGCACAGTTCTTTTGTTCTGAGCAAGCTCACTGTTCTGGCCCTATAGGAAACACAGTAGAGTAAAAGACTGCTCTTTTCTCAAAAGCAGAGTGTGTTTCTTGTAAGGCGAGCTAGCATTTGTTTCCCAGTCCTAAATGGAGTTGAATCACATGCAGTTTCTTGTCCTATGAGCAAGAGTTGTTTTCTGGTAAGAAGAGTCACTATTGCCCTCCCATTGTCATACACAGGGCAAATAGCACTGGCGTCTGTTCCCAGCATGTACAGTGTATTGGACTGAAGAGGATCTACTGTTCTTGTCAGTTTCCTAAGCAGAATTGAACTAGATATGGCCGTACTTGAAGGAAGCACAGTTCTTTTGTTCTGAGCAAACTCACTGTTCTGGCCCTATAGGAGACACAGTAGAGTAGAAGAGTGCTCTTTTCTCAAAAGCAGAGTGTGTTTCTTGTAAGGCGAGCTAGCGTTTGTTTCCCAGTCCTAAATGGAGTTGAATCACATGCAGTTTTTGGTCCTACGAGCAAGAGTTGTTTTCTGGTAAGGAAAGTCACTATTGCGCTCCCATTTCCATACACAGTGCAAATAGCACTCGCATCTGTTCCCAGCAAGTACTGTGTATTGGACTGAAATGGAGCTACTGTTCTTGTCAGTTTGCTAAGCAGAGTTGAACTAGATATGGCCCCCTTGTGTAGAAAGCACAGTTCCTTTTTTCTGAGCAAGCTCACTGTTCGGACCCCATAGGAAACACAGTCGAGTAGAAGAGTGCTCTTTTCTCAAAAGCAGAGTGTGTTTCTTGTAAGACGAGCTACTGTTTGTTTCCCAGTCCTAAATGGAGTTTAAACACATGCAGTTTATTATCCTACGAGCAAGAGTTGTTTTCTGGTAAGAAGAGTCACTATTGCGCTCCCATTGTCATACACAGGGCATATAGCCCTGGCGTCTGTTCCCAGCATGTACAGTGTATTGGACTGAAGAGGATCTACTGTTCTTGTCAGTTTCCTTAGCAGAATTGAACTAGATATGGCAGTATTTGTATGAAGCACAGTTCTTTTGTTCTGAGCAAGCTCACTGTTCTGGTCCTATAGGAAACAGAGTAGAGTAGAAGAGTGCTCTTTTCTCAAAAGCAGAGTGTGTTTCTTGTATGGCGAGCTAGTGTTTGTTTCCCAGTCAGAAATGGAGTTGAATCCCATGCAGTTTCTGGTCCTACGAGCAAGAGTTGTTTTCTGTTAAGAAGAGTCACTATTACGCTCCCTTTGTCATACACAGGGCAAATAGCACTGGCTTCTGTTCCCAGCAAGTACAGTGTATTAGACTGAAGCGGAGCTACTGTTCTTGTCAGTTTCCTAAGCAGAGCTGAACTAGATATGGCCCCTGTGTGTAGGAAGCACAGTTCTTTTGTTCTGAGCAAACTCACTGCTCTGGCCCTATAGGAGACACAGTAGAGTAAAAGAGTGCTCTTTTCTCAAAAGCAGAGTGTGTTTCTTGTAAGGCGAGCTAGCGTTTGTTTCCCAGTCCTAAATGGAGTTGAATCACATGCAGTTTTTGTTCCTATGTGCAAGAGTTGTTTTCTGGTAAGGAAAGTCACTATTGTGCTCCCATTGCCATACACAGTGCAAATAGCACTGGCGTCTGTTCCAGCAAGTACAGTGTATTGGAATGAAGAGGAGCTACTGTTCTTGTCAGTTTCCTAAGCAGAGTTGAACTAGATATGGCCCCTGTGTGTAGGAAGCACAGTTCTTTTGTTCTGAGCAAGCTCAATGTTCGGACCACATAGGAAACACAGAAGAGTAGAAGAGTGCTGTTTTCTCAAAAGCAGAGTGTGTTTCTAGTAAGGCGAGCTAGCGTTTGTTTCCCAGTTCTAAATGGAGTTGAATCACATCCAGTTTCTGGTCCTAGGAGCAAGAGTTGTTTTCTGGTAAGAAGAGTCACTATAGCGCTCCCATTTTCATACACAGTGCAAATAGCACTGGCGTCTCTCCCAGCATGTACAGTGTATTGGACTGAAGAGGATCTACTGTTCTTGTCAGTTTCCTAAGCAGAGTTGAACTAGATATGTCCCGTGTGTGTAGGAAGCACAGTTCTTTTGTTCTGAGTAAGCTCAATGTTCGGACCCCATATGAACCACAGTAGAATAGAAGACTGCTCCTTTTTCTCAAAAGCAGAGTGTGTTTCTTTTAAGGCGACCTAGAGTTTGTTTCCCAGTCCTAAATGGAGTTGAATCACTTGCAGTTTTTGGTCCTACGAGCAAGAGTTGTTTTCTCGTAATCAAAGTCACTATTGCGCTCCCATTGCCATACACAGTGCAAATAGCACTCGCGTCTGTTCCCAGCAAGTACAGTGTATTGGACTGAAGAGGAGCTACTGTTCTTGTCAGTTTCCTAAGCAGAGTTGAACTAGATATGGCCCATGAGTGTAGGAAGCCCAGTTCTTTTGTTCTGAGCAAGCTCAATGTTCGGACCCCATATGAACCACAGTAGAATAGAAGACTGCTCTTTTGTCAAAAGCAGAGTGTGTTTCTTGTAAGCCGAGCTAGCGTTTGTTTCCCAGTCCTAAATGGAGTTGAATCACATGCAGTTTTTGGTCCTACGAGCAAGAGTTGTTTTCTGGTAAGGAAAGTCACTATTGTGCTCCCTTTGCCATACACAGTGCAAATAGCACTCGCGTCTGTTCCCAGCAAGTACAGTGTATTGGACTGAAGAGGAGCTACTGTTCTTGTCAGTTTCCTAAGCAGAGTTGAACTAGATATGGCCCATGTGTGTAGGAAGCACAGTTCTTTTGTTCTGAGCAAGCTCACTGTTCGGACCCCATAGGAAACACAGTAGAGTAGAAGAGTGCTCTTTTCTGAACAGCAGAGTGTGTTTCTTGTAAGGCGAGCTAGCGTTTGTTTCCCAGTCCTGAATGGAGTTGAATCACATGCAGTTTTTTGTCCTACGAACAAGAGTTGTTTTCTGGTAAAAAGAGTCACTGTTGCGCTCCCATTGTCATACACAGGGCAAATAGCACTGGCGTCTGTTCCCAGCATGTACAGTGTATTGGACTGAAGAGGATCTACTGTTCTTTACAGTTTCCTATGCAGAATTGAACTAGATATGGCCGTATTTGTAGGAAGCACAGTGTTGTTCTGAGCAAACTCACTGTTCTGGCCCTATAGGAAACACAGTAGAGTAGAAGAGTGCTCTTTTCTCAAAAGCAGAGTGTGTTTCTTGTAAGGAGAGCTAGCGTTTGTTTCCCAGTCCTAAATGGAGTTGAATCACATGCAGTTTTTGGTACTACGAGCACGAGTTCTTTTCTGGTAAGGAAAGTCACTATTGCGCTCCCATTTCCATACACAGTGCAAATAGCACTCGCATCTGTTCCCAGGAAGTACAGTGTATTGGACTGAAGCGGAGCTACTGTTCTTGTCAGTTTGCTAAGCAGAGTTGAACTAGATATGGCCCCTGTGTGTAGGAAGCACAGTTCTTTTGTTCTGAGGAAGCTCACTGTTAGGACCACATAGGAAACACAGAAGAGTAGAAGAGTGCTCTTTTCTCAAAAGCAGAGTGTGTTTCTTGTAAGGCGAGCTAGTGTTTGTTCCCCAGTCAGAAATGGAGTTGAATCCCATGCAGTTTTTTTTCCTATGATTAAGAGGTGTTTTCTGATAAGAAGAGTCACTATTGCCCTCCTATTTCTATACACAGTACAAATAGGACTCGCGTCTGTTCCCAGCTAGTACAGTGTATTGGACTGAAGAGGCGCTACCGTTCTTGTCAGTTTCCTAAGCAGAGTTGAACTAGATATGGCCCGTGTGTGTAGGAAGCACAGTTCTTTTGTTCTGAGCAAGCTCACTGTTCGGACCCCATAGGAAACACAGTAGAGCAGAAGAGTGCTCTTTTCTCAAAAGCAGAGTGTGTTTCTTGTAAGGCAAGCTAGTGTTTGTTTCCCAGTACTAAATGGAGTTGAATCCCATGCAGTTTCTAGTCCTACCAGCAAGAGTTGTTTTCTAGTAAGGAAAGTCACTATTGCGCTCCCATTTCCATACACAGTGCAAATAGCACTCGCATCTGTTTCCAGCAAGTAGGGTCTATTGGACTGAAGAGGAGCTACTGTTCTTGTCAGTTTCCTAAGCAGAGTTGAACTAGATATGGCCCCTATGTGTAGAAAGCACAGTTCTTTTTTTCTGAGCAAGCTCACTGTTTGGACACCATAGGAAAAACAGTCGAGTAGAAGAGTGCTCTTTTCTCAAAAGAAGAGTGTGTTTCTTTTAAGGCAAGCTAGCGTTTGTTTCCCAGTCCTAAATGGAGTTGAAACACATGCAGTTTATTGTCCTACCAGCAAGAGTTTTTTTCTGGTAAGAAGAGTCACTATTGTGCTCCCATTGTCATACACAGGGCAAATAGCACTGGCGTCTGTTCCCAGCATGTACAGTGTATTGGACTGAAGAGGATCTACTGTTCTTTACAGTTTCCTAAGCAGAATTGAACTAGATATGGCCGTATTTGTATGAAGCACAGTTCTTTTGTTCTGAGCAAGCTCACTGTTCTGGCCCTATAGGAAACACAGTAGAGTAAAAGACTGCTCTTTTCTCAAAAGCAGAGTGTGTTTCTTGTAAGGCGAGCTAGCGTTTGTTTCCCAGTCCTAAATGGAGTTGAATCACATGCAGTTTTTGGTCCTACGAGCAAGAGTTGTTTTCTGGTAAGGAAAGTCACTATTGCGATCCCTTTGCCATACACAGTGCAAATAGCACTCGCGTCTGTTCCCAGCAAGTACAGTGTATTGAACTGAAGAGGAGCTACTGTTCTTGTCACTTTCCTAAGCAGAGTTGAACTAGATATGGTCCATGTGTGTAGGAACCACAGTTCTTTTGTTCTGAGTAAGCTCAATGTTCGGTCATAATATGAACCACAGTAGAATAGAAGACTGCTCTTTTCTCAAAAGCAGAGTGTGTTTCTTGTAAGGCGAGCTAGAGTTTGTTTCCCAGTCCTAAATGGAGTTGAATCACATGCAGTTTTTGGTCCTACGAGCAAGAGTTGTTTTCTCGTAATCAAAGTCACTATTGCGCTCCCCTTGCCATACACAGTGCAAATAGCACTCACGTCTGTTCCCAGCAAGTACACTGTATTGGACTGAAGAGGAGCTACTGTTCTTGTCAGTTTCCTAAGCAGAGTTGAACTAGATATGGCCCATGTGTGTAGGAAGCACAGTTCTTTTGTTCTGAGCAAGCTCACTGTTCGGACCCCATAGGAAACACAGTAGAGTAGAACAGTGCTCTTTTCTCAAAAGCAGAGTGTGTTTCTTGTAAGGCGAGCTAGCGTTTGTTTCCCAGTCCTAAATGGAGTTGAATCACATGCAGTTTTTTGTCCTACGAACAAGAGTTGTTTTCTGGTAAAAAAGAGTCACTGTTGCGCTCCCATTGTCATACACAGGGCAAATAGCACTGGCGTCTGTTCCCAGCATGTACAGTGTATTGGACTGAAGAGGATCTACTGTTCTTTACAGTTTCCTAAGCAGAATTGAACTAGATATGGCCGTATTTGTAGGAAGCACAGTAATTTTGTTCTGAGCAAACTCACTGTTCTGGCCCTATAGGAAACACAGTAGAGTAGAAGAGTGCTCTTTTCTCAAAAGTAGAGTGTGTTTCTTGTAAGGAGAGCTAGCATTTGTTTCCCAGTCCTAAATGGAGTTGAATCACATGCAGTTTTTGGTACTACGAGCACGAGTTCTTTTCTGGTAAGGAAAGTCACTATTGTGCTCCCATTTCCATACACAGTGCAAATAGTACTCGCATCTGTTCCCAGGAAGTACAGTGTATTGGACTGAAGCGGAGCTACTGTTCTTGTCAGTTTGCTAAGCAGAGTTGAACTAGATATGGCCCCTGTGTGTAGGAAGCACAGTTCTTTTGTTCTGAGCAAGCTCACTGTTCGGACCACATAGGAAACACAGAAGAGTAGAAGAGTGCTCTTTTCTCAAAAGCAGAGTGTGTTTCTTGTAAGGCGAGCTAGTGTTTGTTCCCCAGTCAGAAATGGAGTTGAATCCCATGCAGTTTTTGTTCCTACGAGGAAGAGGTGTTTTCTGATAAGAAGAGTCACTATTGCGCTCCTATTTCTATACACAGTAGAAATAGGACTCGCGTCTGTTCCCAGCTAGTACAGTGTATTGGACTGAAGAGGATCTACTGTTCTTTACAGTTTCCTAAGCAGAATTGAACTAGATATGGCCATATTTGTATGAAGCACAGTTCTTTTGTTCTGAGCAAGCTCACTGTTCTGGCCCTATAGGAAACACAGTAGAGTAAAAGACTGCTCTTTTCTCAAAAGCAGAGTGTGTTTCTTGTAAGGCGAGCTAGCGTTTGTTTCCCAGTCCTAAATGGAGTTGAATCACATGCAGTTTTTGGTCCTACGAGCAAGAGTTGTTTTCTGGTAAGGAAAGTCACTATTCCGCTCCCTTTGCCATACACAGTGCCAATAGCACTGTCGTCTGTTCACAGCAAGTACAGTGTATTGAACAGAAGTGGAGCTACTGTTCTTGTCAGTTTCCTAAGCAGAGTTGAACTAGATATGGTCCATGTGTGTAGGAAGCACAGTTCTTTTGTTCTGAGTAAGCTCAATGTTCGGTCATAATATGAACCACAGTAGAATAGAAGACTGCTCTTTTCTCAAAAGCAGAGTGTGTTTCTTGTAAGGCGAGCTAGAGTTTGTTTCCCAGTCCTAAATGGAGTTGAATCACATGCAGTTTTTGGTCCTACGAGCAAGAGTTGTTTTCTCATAATAAAGTCACTATTGCGCTCCCCTTGCCATACACAGTGCAAATAGCACTCACGTCTGTTCCCAGCAAGTTCAGTGTATTGGACTGAAGAGGAGCTACTGTTCTTGTCAGTTTCCTAAGCAGAGTTGAACTAGATATGGCCCATGTGAGTAGGAAGCCCAGTTATTTTGTTCTGATCAAGCTCAATGTTCGGACCCCATATGAACCACAGTAGAATAGAAGACTGCTCTTTTCTCAAAAGCAGAGTGTGTTTCTTGTAAGGAGAGCTAGCGTTTGTTTCCCAGTCCTAAATGGAGTTGAATCACATGCAGTTTTTGGTCCTACGAGCAAGAGCTGTTTTCTGGTAAGGAAAGTCACTATTGCGCTCCCTTTGCCATACACAGTGCAAATAGCACTCGCGTCTGTTCCCAGCAAGTACAGTGTATTGGACTGAAGAGGAGCTACTGTTCTTGTCAGTTTCCTAAGCAGAGTTGAACTAGATATGGCCCCTGTGTGTAGGAAGCACAGTTCTTTTGTTCTGAGCAAGCTCACTGTTCGGACCACATAGGAAACACAGAAGAGTAGAAGAGTGCTCTTTTCTCAAAAGCAGAGTGTGTTTCTTGTAAGGCGAGCTAGTGTTTGTTCCCCAGTCAGAAATGGAGTTGAAACACATGCAGTTTTTGTTCCTACGAGGAAGAGGTGTTTAATGATAAGAAGAGTCACTATTGCGCTCCTATTTCTATACACAGTACAAATAGGACTCGCGTCTGTTCCCAGCTAGTACAGTGTATTGGACTGAAGAGGAGCTACTGTTCTTGTCAATTTCCTAAGCAGAGTTGAACTAGATATGGCCCATGTGTGTAGGAAGCCCAGTTCTTTTGTTCTGAGCAAGCTCAATGTTCGGACCCCATATGAACCACAGTAGAATAGAAGACTGCTCTTTTGTCAAAAGCAGAGTGTGTTTCTTGTAGGGCGAGCTAGCGTTTGTTTCCCAGTCCTAAATGGAGTTGAATCTCATGCAGTTTTGGGTCCTACGAGCAAGAGTTTTTTACTTGTAAGCAAAGTCACTATTGTGGTCCCATTGCCATACACAGTGCAAATAGCACTCGCGTCTGTTCCCAGAATGTACAGTGTATTGGACTGAAGAGGAGCTACTGTTCTTGTCAGTTTCCTAAGCAGAGTTGAACTAGATATGGCCCGTGTGTGTAGGAATCACAGTTCTTTTGTTCTGAGTAAGCTCAATGTTCGGGCCCCATAGTATACACAGTAGAGTAGAAGACTGCTCTTTTCTCAAAAGCAGAGTGTGTTTCTTGTAAGGCGAGCTAGAGTTTGTTTCCCAGTCCTAAATGGAGTTGAATCACATGCAGTTTTTGGTCCTACGAGCAAGAGTTGTTTTCTCGTAATCAAAGTCACTATTGCGCTCCCCTTGCCATACACAGTGCAAATAGCACTCACGTCTGTTCCCAGCAAGTACACTGTATTGGACTGAAGAGGAGCTACTGTCCTTGTCAGTTTCCTAAGCAGAGTTGAACTAGATATAGCCGTATTTATAGGAAGCACAGTTCTTTTGTTCTGAGCAAACTCACTGTTCGGACCCCATAGGAAACACAGTAAAGTAGAAGAGTGCTCTTTTCTCAAAAGCAGAGTGTGTTTCTTGTAAGGCGAGCTAGCGTTTGTTTCCCAGTCCTAAATGGAGTTGAATCACATCCAGTTTCTGGTCCTACGAGGAAGAGTTGTTTAATGGTAAGAAGAGTCACTATTGCACTCCCATTTTCATACAAAGGACAAATAGCACTGGCGTCTGTTCCCAGCATGTACAGTGTATTGCACTGAAGAGGATCTACTGTTCTTGTCAGTTTCCTAAGCAGAATTGAACTAGATATGGCTTTATTTGTAGGAAGCACAGTTCTTTTGTTCTGAGCAAACTCACTGTTCTGGCCCTATAGGAAACACAGTAGAGTAGAAGAGTGCTCTTTTCTCAAAAGCAGAGTGTGTTTCTTGTAAGGAGAGCTAGCGTTTGCTTCCCAGTCCTAAATGGAGTTGAATCACATGCAGTTTTTGGTACTACGAGCAAGAGTTGTTTCTGGTAAGGAAAGTCATTATTGCGCTCCCATTTCCATACACAATGCAAATAGCACTCGCATCTGTTCCCAGGAAGTACAGTGTATTGGACTGAAGCGGAGCTACTGTTCTTGTCAGTTTGCTAAGCAGAGTTGAACTAGATATGGCCCCTGTGTGTAGAAAGCACAGTTCTTTTTTTCTGAGCAAGCTCACTGTTCGGACACCATAGGAAAAACAGTCGAGTAGAAGAGTGCTCTTTTCTCAAAAGCAGAGTGTGTTTCTTGTAAGGCGAGCTAGCGTTTGTTTCCCAGTCCTAAATGGAGTTGAAACACATGCAGTTTATTGTCCTACGAGCAAGAGTTGTTTTCTGGTAAGAAGAGTCACTATTGTGCTCCCATTGTCATACACAGGGCAAATAGCACTGGCATCTGTTCACAGCATGTACAGTGTATTGGACTGAAGAGGATCTACTGTTCTTTTCAGTTTCCTAAGCAGAATTGAAGTAGATATGGCCGTATTTGTATGAAGCACTGTTCTTTTGTTCTGAGCAAGCTCTCTGTTTTGGCCCTAGAGGAAACACTGTAGAGTAGAAGAGTGCTCTTTTCTCAAAAGCAGAGTGTGTTACTTGTAAGGCGAGCTAGCGTTTGTTTCCCAGTCCTAAATGGAGTTGAATCACATGCAGTTTTTGGTCCTACGAGCAAGAGTTGTTTTCTGGTAATGAAAGTGACTATTGCGCTCTCATTTCCATACACAGTGCAAATAGCACTCGCATCTGTTCCCAGCAAGTACAGTGTATTGGACTGAAGGGGTTCTACTGTTCTTGTCAGTTTCCTAAGCAGAGTTGAACAAGATATGGCCCCTGTGTGTAGGAAGCCCAGTTCTTTTGTTCTGAGCAAGCTCACTGTTCGGACCCCATAGAAAACACTTTAGAGTAAAAGAGTGCTCTTTTCTCAAAAGCAGAGTGTGTTTCTTGTAAGTCGAGCTAGCGTTTGTTTCCCAGTCCTAAATGGAGTTGAATCACATGCAGTTTTTGGTCCTACGAGCAAGAGTTATTTTCTCGTAACAAAGTCACTATTGTGCTCCCATTGCCATATACAGTGCAAATAGCACTCGCGTCTGTTCCCAGCAAATACAGTGTATTGAACTGAAGAGGAGCTACTGTTCTTGTCAGTTTCCTAAGCAGAGTTGAACTAAATATGGCCCGTGTGTGTATGAACCACAGTTCTATTGTTCTGAAAAAGCTCAATGTTCGGACCCCATAGGAAACACAGTAGAGTAGAAGAGTGCTCTTTTCTCAAAAGCAGAGTGTGTTTCTAGTAAGGAAAGCTAGCGTTTATTTCCCAGTCCTAAATGGAGTTGAATCACATCCGGTTTTTGGTCCTATGAGCAAGAGTTGTTTTCTGGTAAGGAAAGTCACCATTGCACTCCCATTGCCATACACAGTGCAAATAGCACTCGCATAGGTTCCCAGCAAGTACAGTGTATTGGACTGAAGAGGAGCTACTGTTCTTGTCAATTTCCTAAGCAGAGTTGAACTAGATATGGCCCCTGTGTGTAGGACGCACAGTTCTTTTGTTCTGAGCAAGCTCACTGTTCGGGCCCCATAGGATACACAGTAGAGTAAAAGAGTGCTCTTTTCTCAAAAGCAGAGTGTGTTTACTGTAAGGAGAGCTAGCGTTTGTTTCCCAGTCCTAAATGGAGTTGAATCACATGCAGTTTTTGGTACTACGAG
This sequence comes from Peromyscus eremicus, assembly GCF_949786415.1. NCBI lineage: Eukaryota > Metazoa > Chordata > Mammalia > Rodentia > Cricetidae > Peromyscus > Peromyscus eremicus. The sequence continues at coordinate 17,928 of NW_026736435.1, forward strand.
CAAGAGTTGTTTCTGGTAAGGAAAGTCATTATTGCGCTCCCATTTCCATACACAATGCAAATAGCACTCGCATCTGTTCCCAGGAAGTACAGTGTATTGGACTGAAGCGGAGCTACTGTTCTTGTCAGTTTGCTAAGCAGAGTTGAACTAGATATGGCCCCTGTGTGTAGAAAGCACAGTTCTTTTTTTCTGAGCAAGCTCACTGTTCGGACACCATAGGAAAAACAGTCGAGTAGAAGAGTGCTCTTTTCTCAAAAGCAGAGTGTGTTTCTTGTAAGGCGAGCTAGCGTTTGTTTCCCAGTCCTAAATGGAGTTGAAACACATGCAGTTTATTGTCCTACGAGCAAGAGTTGTTTTCTGGTAAGAAGAGTCACTATTGTGCTCCCATTGTCATACACAGGGCAAATAGCACTGGCATCTGTTCACAGCATGTACAGTGTATTGGACTGAAGAGGATCTACTGTTCTTTTCAGTTTCCTAAGCAGAATTGAACTAGATATGGCCGTATTTGTATGAACACTAACTGTTTTGTTCTGAGCAAGCTCACTGTTCTGGCCCTATAGGAAACACAGTAGAGTGGAAGACTGCTCTTTTCTCAAAAGCAGAGTGTGTTTCTTGTAAGGCGAGCTAGCGTTTGTTTCCCAGTCCTAAATGGAGTTGAATCACATGCAGTTTTTGGTCCTACAAGCAAGAGTTGTTTTCTGGTAAGGAAATTCACTATTGCGCTCCCTTTGCCATACACAGTGCAAATAGCACTAGCGTCTGTTCCCAGCAAGTACAGTGTATTGAACTGAAGAGGAGCTACTGTTCTTGTCACTTTCCTAAGCAGAGTTGAACTAGATATGGCCCATGTGTGTAGGAAGCACAGTTCTTTTGTTCTCAGCAAGCTCACTGTTCGGACACCATATAAACCACAGTGAAATAGAAGACTGCTCTTTTCTCAAAAGCAGAGTGTGTTTCTTGTAAGGCGAGCTAGCGTTTGTTTCCCAGTCCTAAATGGAGTTGAATCTCTTACAGTTTTTGGTCCTACGAGCAAGAGTTGTTTACTCGTAAGCAAAGTCACTATTGCGCTCCCATTGCCATACACAGTGCAAATAGCACTCACGTCTGTTCCCAGCAAGTACAGTGTATTGGACTGAAGAGGAGATACTGTTCTTGTCAGTTTCCTAAGCAGAGTTGAAGTAGATATGTCCCGTGGGTGTAGGAAGCACAGTTCTTTTGTTCTGAGTAAGCTCAATGTTCAGTCCCCATATGAACCACAGTAGAATAGAAGACTGCTCTTTTCTCAAAAGCAGAGTGTGTTTCTTGTAAGGCGAGCTAGCGTTTGTTTCCCAGTACTAAATGGAGTTGAATCACATGCAGTTTTTGGTCCTACGAGCAAGAGTTGTTTTCTCGTAATCAAAGTCACTATTGTGCTTCCATTCCATACACTGTGCAAATAGCACTCGCGTCTGTTCCCAGCCAGTACAGTGTATTGGACTGAAGAGGAGCTACTGTTCTTGTCAGTTTCCTAAGCAGAGTTGAACTAGATATGGCCCATGTGTGTAGGAAGCCCAGTTCTTTTGTTCTGAGCAAGCTCAATGTTTGGAACCCAAATGAACCACAGTAGAATAGAAGACTGCGCTTTTCTCAAAAGCAGAGTGTGTTTCTTGTAAGGCGTGCTAGCGTTTGATTCCAAGTCCTAAATGGAGTTGAATCACATGCAGTTTTTGGTCCTACGAGCAAGAGTTGTTTTCTGGTAAGGAAAGTCACTATTGCGCTCCCTTTGCCATACACAGTGCAAATAGCACTCGCGTCTGTTCACAGCAAGTACAGTGTATTGGACTGAAGAGGAGCTACTGTTCTTGTCAGTTTCCTAAGCAGAGTTGAACTAGATATGGCCCATGTGTGTAGGAAGCACAGTTCTTTTCTTCTGAGCAAGCTCACTGTTCGGACCCCATAGGAAACACAGTAGAGTAGATGAGTGCTCTTTTCTCAAAAGCAGAGTGTGTTTCTTGTAAGGCGAGCTAGCGTTTGTTTCCCAGTCCTAAATGGAGTTGAATCACATGCAGTTTCTTGTCCTACGAGCAAGAGTTGTTTTCTGGTAAAAAGAGTCACTGTTGCGCTCCCATTGTCATACAGAGGGCAAATAGCACTGGCATCTGTTCCCAGCATGTACAGTGTATTGGAATGAAGAGGAGCTACTGTTCTTGTCAGTTTCCTAAGCAGAATTGAACTAGATATGGCCGTATTTGTAGGATGCACAGTAATTTTGTTCTGAGCAAACTCACTGTTCTGGCCCTATAGGAAACACAGTAGAGTAGAAGAGTGCTCTTTTCTCAAAAGCAGAGTGTGTTTCATGTAAGGAGAGCTAGCGTTTGCTTCCCAGTCCTAAATGGAGTTGAATCACATGCAGTTTTTGGTACTAGGAGCAAGAGTTGTTTCTGGTAAGGAAAGTCACTATTGCGCTCCCATTTCCATACACAATGCAAATAGCACTCGCATCTGTTCCCAGGAAGTACAGTGTATTGGACTGAAGCGGAGCTACTGTTCTTGTCAGTTTGCTAAGCAGAGTTGAACTAGATATGGCCCCTGTGTGTAGAAAGCACAGTTCTTTTTTTCTGAGCAAGCTCACTGTTCGGACACCATAGGAAAAACAATCGAGTAGAAGAGTGCTCTTTTCTCAAAAGCAGAGTGTGTTTCTTGTAAGGCGAGCTAGCGTTTGTTTCCCAGTCCTAAATGGAGTTGAAACACATGCAGTTTATTGTCCTACGAGCAAGAGTTGTTTTCTGGTAAGAAGAGTCACTATTGCGCTCCCATTGTCATACACAGGGCAAATAGCACTGGCATCTGTTCCCAGCATGTACAGTGTATTGGACTGAAGAGGATCTACTGTTCTTTTCAGTTTCCTAAGCAGAATTGAAGTAGATATGGCCGTATTTGTATGAAGCACTGTTCTTTTGTTCTGAGCAAGCTCTCTGTTTTGGCCCTAGAGGAAACACTGTAGAGTAGAAGAGTGCTCTTTTCTCAAAAGCAGAGTGTGTTACTTGTAAGGCGAGCTAGCGTTTGTTTCCCAGTCCTAAATGGAGTTGAATCACATGCAGTTTTTGGTCCTACGAGCAAGAGTTGTTTTCTGGTAATGAAAGTGACTATTGCGCTCTCATTTCCATACACAGTGCAAATAGCACTCGCATCTGTTCCCAGCAAGTACAGTGTATTGGACTGAAGGGGTTCTACTGTTCTTGTCAGTTTCCTAAGCAGAGTTGAACAAGATATGGCCCCTGTGTGTAGGAAGCCCAGTTCTTTTGTTCTGAGCAAGCTCACTGTTCGGACCCCATAGAAAACACATTAGAGTAAAAGAGTGCTCTTTTCTCAAAAGCAGAGTGTGTTTCTTGTAAGGCGAGCTAGCGTTTGTTTCCCAGTCCTAAATGGAGTTGAATCACATGCAGTTTTTGGTCCTACGAGCAAGAGTTATTTTCTCGTAACAAAGTCACTATTGTGCTCCCATTGCCATATACAGTGCAAATAGCACTCGCGTCTGTTCCCAGCAAGTACAGTGTATTGAACTGAAGAGGAGCTACTGTTCTTGTCAGTTTCCTAAGCAGAGTTGAACTAAATATGGCCCGTGTGTGTATGAACCACAGTTCTATTGTTCTGAAAAAGCTCAATGTTCGGACCCCATAGGAAACACAGTAGAGTAGAAGAGTGCTCTTTTCTCAAAAGCAGAGTGTGTTTCTAGTAAGGAAAGCTAGCGTTTATTTCCCAGTCCTAAATGGAGTTGAATCACATCCGGTTTTTGGTCCTACGAGCAAGAGTTGTTTTCTGGTAAGGAAAGTCACCATTGCACTCCCATTGCCATACACAGTGCAAATAGCACTCGCATAGGTTCCCAGCAAGTACAGTGTATTGGACTGAAGAGGAGCTACTGTTCTTGTCAATTTCCTAAGCAGAGTTGAACTAGATATGGCCCCTGTGTGTAGGACGCACAGTTCTTTTGTTCTGAGCAAGCTCACTGTTCGGGCCCCATAGTATACACAGTAGAGTAAAAGAGTGCTCTTTTCTCAAAAGCAGAGTGTGTTTACTGTAAGGAGAGCTAGCGTTTGTTTCCCAGTCCTATATGGAGTTGAATCACATCCAGTTTCTGGTCCTACGAGCAAGAGTTGTTTTCTGGTAAGAAGAGTCACTATTGCACTCCCATTTTCATACACAGCACAAATAGCACTGGCGTCTGTTCCCAGCATGTACAGTGTATTGGACTGAAGAGGATCTACTGTTCTTTTCAGTTTCCTAAGCAGAAATGAACTAGATATGGCCGTATTTGTATGAAGCACAGTTCTTTTGTTCTGAGCAAGCTCACTGTTCTGGCCCTATAGGAAACACAGTAGAGTAGAAGACTGCTCTTTTCTCAAAAGCAGAGTGTGTTTCTTGTAACTCGAGGTAGCGTTTGTTTCCCAGTCCTAAATGGAGTTGAATCACATGCAGTTTTTGGTCCTACGAGCAAGAGTTGTTTTCTGGTAAAGAAAGTCACTATTGTGCTCCCTTTGCCATACACAGTGCAAATAGCACTCGCGTCTGTTCCCAGCAAGTACAATGTATTGAACTGAAGAGGAGCTACTGTTCTTGTCACTTTCCTAAGCAGAGTTGAACTAGATATGGTCCATGTGTGTAGGAATCCCAGTTCTTTTGTTCTCAGCAAGCTCACTGTTCGGACACCATATGAACCACAGTGAAATAGAAGTCTGCTATTTTCTCAAAAGCAGAGTGTGTTTCTTGTAAGGCGAGCTAGCGTTTGTTTCCCAGTCCTAAATGGAGTTGAATCTCATGCAGTTTTTGGTCCTCCGAGCAAGAGTTGTTTTCTGGTAAGGAAAGTCACTATTGCGCTCCCTTTGCCATACACAGTGCAAATAGCACTCGCGTCTGTTAACAGCAAGTACAGTGTATTGGACTGAAGAGGAGCTACTGTTCTTGTCAGTTTCCTAAGCAGAGTTGAACTAGATATGGCCCATGTGAGTAGGAAGCACAATTCTTTTGTTCTGAGCAAGCTCACTGTTCGGAACCCATAGGATACACAGTAGAGTAGAGGAGTGCTCTTTTCTCAAAGCAGAGTGTGTTTCTTGTAAGGATAGCTAGCGTTTGTTTCCCAGTCCTAAATGGAGTTGAATCACATCCAGTTTCTGGTCCTACGAGCAAGAGTTGTTTTCTGGTAAGAAGAGTCACTATTGCACTCCCATTTTCATACACAGCACAAATAGCACTGGCGTCTGTTCCCAGCATGTACAGTGTATTGGACTGAAGAGGATCTACTGTTCTTTTCAGTTTCCTAAGCAGAATTGAACTAGATATGGCCGTATTTGTATGAAGCACAGTTCTTTTGTTCTGAGCAAGCTCACTGTTCTGGCCCTATAGGAAACACAGTAGAGTAGAAGACTGCTCTTTTCTCAAAAGCAGAGTGTGTTTCTTGTAAGGCGAGGTAGCGTTTGTTTCCCAGTCCTAAATGGAGTTGAATCACATGCAGTTTTTGGTCCTACGAGCAAGAGTTGTTTTCTGGTAAAAAAAGTCACTATTGAGCTCCCTTTGCCATACACAGTGCAAAAAGCACTCGCGTCTGTTCCCATCAAGTACAGTGTATTGAACTGAAGAGGAGCTACTGTTCTTGTCACTTTCCTAAGCAGAGTTGAACTAGATATGGCCCATGTGTTTCGGAAGCACAGTTCTTTTGTTATCAGCAAGCTCACTTTACGGACACCATATGAACCACAGTGAAATAGAAGACTGTTCTTTTCTCAAAAGCAGAGTGTGTTTCTTGTAAGGCGAGCTAGCGTTTGTTTCCCAGTCCTAAATGGAGTTGAATCTCATGCAGTTTTTGGTCCTCCGAGCAAGAGTTGTTTTCTGGTAAGGAAAGTCACTATTGCGCTCCCTTTTCCATACACAGTGCAAATAGCACTCGCGTCTGTTCACAGCAAGTACAGTGTATTGGACTGAAGAGGAGCTACTGTTCTTGTCAGTTTCCTAAGCAGAGTTGAACTAGATATGGCCCATGTGTGTAGGAAGCACAGTTCTTTTGTTCTGAGCAAGCTCACTGTTCGGACCCCATAGGAAACACAGTAGAGTAGAAGAGTGCTCTTTTCTCAAAAGCAGAGTGTGTTTCTTGTAAGGCGAGCTAGCGTTTGTTTCCCAGTCCTAAATGGAGTTGAATCACATGCAGTTTCTTGTCCTACGAGCAAGAGTTGTTCTCTGGTAAAAAGAGTCACTGTTGCGCTCCCATTGTCATACACAGGGCAAATAGCACTGGCGTCTGTTCCCAGCATGTACAGTGTATTGGACTGAAGAGGAGCTACTGTTCTTGACAGTTTCCTAAGCAGAATTGAACTAGATATGGCCGTATTTGTAGGAAGCACAGTAATTTTGTTCTGAGCAAACTCACTGTTCTGGCCCTATAGGAAACACAGTAGAGTAGAAGAGTGCTCTTTTCTCAAAAGCAGAATGTGTTTCTTGTAAGGAGAGATAGCGTTTGCTTCCCAGTCCTAAATGGAGTTGAATCACATGCAGTTTTTGGTACTAGGAGCAAGAGTTGTTTCTGGTAAGGAAAGTCACTATTGCGCTCCCATTTCCATACACAATGCAAATAGCACTCGCATCTGTTCCCAGGAAGTACAGTGTATTGGACTGAAGCGGAGCTACTGTTCTTGTCAGTTTGCTAAGCAGAGTTGAACTAGATATGGCCCCTGTGTGTAGAAAGCACAGTTCTTTTTTTCTGAGCAAGCTCACTGTTCGGACACCATAGGAAAAACAATCGAGTAGAAGAGTGCTCTTTTCTCAAAAGCAGAGTGTGTTTCTTGTAAGGCGAGCTAGCGTTTGTTTCCCAGTCCTAAATGGAGTTGAAACACATGCAGTTTATTGTCCTACGAGCAAGAGTTGTTTTCTGGTAAGAAGAGTCACTATTGCGCTCCCATTGTCATACACAGGGCAAATAGCACTGGCATCTGTTCCCAGCATGTACAGTGTATTGGACTGAAGAGGATCTACTGTTCTTTTCAGTTTCCTAAGCAGAATTGAAGTAGATATGGCCGTATTTGTATGAAGCACTGTTCTTTTGTTCTGAGCAAGCTCTCTGTTTTGGCCCTAGAGGAAACACTGTAGAGTAGAAGAGTGCTCTTTTCTCAAAAGCAGAGTGTGTTACTTGTAAGGCGAGCTAGCGTTTGTTTCCCAGTCCTAAATGGAGTTGAATCACATGCAGTTTTTGGTCCTACGAGCAAGAGTTGTTTTCTGGTAATGAAAGTGACTATTGCGCTCTCATTTCCATACACAGTGCAAATAGCACTCGCATCTGTTCCCAGCAAGTACAGTGTATTGGACTGAAGGGGTTCTACTGTTCTTGTCAGTTTCCTAAGCAGAGTTGAACAAGATATGGCCCCTGTGTGTAGGAAGCCCAGTTCTTTTGTTCTGAGCAAGCTCACTGTTCGGACCCCATAGAAAACACATTAGAGTAAAAGAGTGCTCTTTTCTCAAAAGCAGAGTGTGTTTCTTGTAAGTCGAGCTAGCGTTTGTTTCCCAGTCCTAAATGGAGTTGAATCACATGCAGTTTTTGGTCCTACGAGCAAGAGTTATTTTCTCGTAACAAAGTCACTATTGTGCTCCCATTGCCATATACAGTGCAAATAGCACTCGCGTCTGTTCCCAGCAAGTACAGTGTATTGAACTGAAGAGGAGCTACTGTTCTTGTCAGTTTCCTAAGCAGAGTTGAACTAAATATGGCCCGTGTGTGTATGAACCACAGTTCTATTGTTCTGAAAAAGCTCAATGTTCGGACCCCATAGGAAACACAGTAGAGTAGAAGAGTGCTCTTTTCTCAAAAGCAGAGTGTGTTTCTAGTAAGGAAAGCTAGCGTTTATTTCCCAGTCCTAAATGGAGTTGAATCACATCCGGTTTTTGGTCCTACGAGCAAGAGTTGTTTTCTGGTAAGGAAAGTCACCATTGCACTCCCATTGCCATACACAGTGCAAATAGCACTCGCATAGGTTCCCAGCAAGTACAGTGTATTGGACTGAAGAGGAGCTACTGTTCTTGTCAATTTCCTAAGCAGAGTTGAACTAGATATGGCCCCTGTGTGTAGGACGCACAGTTCTTTTGTTCTGAGCAAGCTCACTGTTCGGGCCCCATAGTATACACAGTAGAGTAAAAGAGTGCTCTTTTCTCAAAAGCAGAGTGTGTTTACTGTAAGGAGAGCTAGCGTTTGTTTCCCAGTCCTATATGGAGTTGAATCACATCCAGTTTCTGGTCCTACGAGCAAGAGTTGTTTTCTGGTAAGAAGAGTCACTATTGCACTCCCATTTTCATACACAGCACAAATAGCACTGGCGTCTGTTCCCAGCATGTACAGTGTATTGGACTGAAGAGGATCTACTGTTCTTTTCAGTTTCCTAAGCAGAAATGAACTAGATATGGCCGTATTTGTATGAAGCACAGTTCTTTTGTTCTGAGCAAGCTCACTGTTCTGGCCCTATAGGAAACACAGTAGAGTAGAAGACTGCTCTTTTCTCAAAAGCAGAGTGTGTTTCTTGTAACTCGAGGTAGCGTTTGTTTCCCAGTCCTAAATGGAGTTGAATCACATGCAGTTTTTGGTCCTACGAGCAAGAGTTGTTTTCTGGTAAGGAAAGTCACTATTGTGCTCCCTTTGCCATACACAGTGCAAATAGCACTCGCGTCTGTTCCCAGCAAGTACAATGTATTGAACTGAAGAGGAGCTACTGTTCTTGTCACTTTCCTAAGCAGAGTTGAACTAGATATGGTCCATGTGTGTAGGAATCCCAGTTCTTTTGTTCTCAGCAAGCTCACTGTTCGGACACCATATGAACCACAGTGAAATAGAAGTCTGCTATTTTCTCAAAAGCAGAGTGTGTTTCTTGTAAGGCGAGCTAGCGTTTGTTTCCCAGTCCTAAATGGAGTTGAATCTCATGCAGTTTTTGGTCCTCCGAGCAAGAGTTGTTTTCTGGTAAGGAAAGTCACTATTGCGCTCCCTTTGCCATACACAGTGCAAATAGCACTCGCGTCTGTTAACAGCAAGTACAGTGTATTGACTGAAGAGGAGCTACTGTTCTTGTCAGTTTCCTAAGCAGAGTTGAACTAGATATGGCCCATGTGAGTAGGAAGCACAATTCTTTTGTTCTGAGCAAGCTCACTGTTCGGAACCCATAGGATACACAGTAGAGTAGAGGAGTGCTCTTTTCTCAAAGCAGAGTGTGTTTCTTGTAAGGATAGCTAGCGTTTGTTTCCCAGTCCTAAATGGAGTTGAATCACATCCAGTTTCTGGTCCTACGAGCAAGAGTTGTTTTCTGGTAAGAAGAGTCACTATTGCACTCCCATTTTCATACACAGCACAAATAGCACTGGCGTCTGTTCCCAGCATGTACAGTGTATTGGACTGAAGAGGATCTACTGTTCTTTTCAGTTTCCTAAGCAGAATTGAACTAGATATGGCCGTATTTGTATGAAGCACAGTTCTTTTGTTCTGAGCAAGCTCACTGTTCTGGCCCTATAGGAAACACAGTAGAGTAGAAGACTGCTCTTTTCTCAAAAGCAGAGTGTGTTTCTTGTAAGGCGAGGTAGCGTTTGTTTCCCAGTCCTAAATGGAGTTGAATCACATGCAGTTTTTGGTCCTACGAGCAAGAGTTGTTTTCTGGTAAAAAAAGTCACGATTGAGCTCCCTTTGCCATACACAGTGCAAAAAGCACTCGCGTCTGTTCCCATCAAGTACAGTGTATTGAACTGAAGAGGAGCTACTGTTCTTGTCACTTTCCTAAGCAGAGTTGAACTAGATATGGCCCATGTGTTTCGGAAGCACAGTTCTTTTGTTATCAGCAAGCTCACTTTACGGACACCATATGAACCACAGTGAAATAGAAGACTGTTCTTTTCTCAAAAGCAGAGTGTGTTTCTTGTAAGGCGAGCTAGCGTTTGTTTCCCAGTCCTAAATGGAGTTGAATCTCATGCAGTTTTTGGTCCTCCGAGCAAGAGTTGTTTTCTGGTAAGGAAAGTCACTATTGCGCTCCCTTTTCCATACACAGTGCAAATAGCACTCGCGTCTGTTCACAGCAAGTACAGTGTATTGGACTGAAGAGGAGCTACTGTTCTTGTCAGTTTCCTAAGCAGAGTTGAACTAGATATGGCCCATGTGTGTAGGAAGCACAGTTCTTTTGTTCTGAGCAAGCTCACTGTTCGGACCCCATAGGAAACACAGTAGAGTAGAAGAGTGCTCTTTTCTCAAAAGCAGAGTGTGTTTCTTGTAAGGCGAGCTAGCGTTTGTTTCCCAGTCCTAAATGGAGTTGAATCACATGCAGTTTCTTGTCCTACGAGCAAAAGTTGTTCTCTGGTAAAAAGAGTCACTGTTGCGCTCCCATTGTCATACACAGGGCAAATAGCACTGGCGTCTGTTCCCAGCATGTACAGTGTATTGGACTGAAGAGGAGCTACTGTTCTTGACAGTTTCCTAAGCAGAATTGAACTAGATATGGCCGTATTTGTAGGAAGCACAGTAATTTTGTTCTGAGCAAACTCACTGTTCTGGCCCTATAGGAAACACAGTAGAGTAGAAGAGTGCTCTTTTCTCAAAAGCAGAGTGTGTTTCTTGTAAGGAGAGATAGCGTTTGCTTCCCAGTCCTAAATGGAGTTGAATCACATGCAGTTTTTGGTACTACGAGCAAGAGTTGTTTCTGGTAAAGAAAGTCACTATTGCGCTCCCATTTCCATACACAGTGCAAATAGCACTCGCATCTGTTCCCAGCAAGTAGAGTGTATTGGTCTGAAGCGGAGCTACGGTTCTTGTCAGTTTCCTAAGCAGAGTTGAATAGATATGGCCCCTGTGTGTAGGAAGCACAGTTCTTTTTTTCTGAGCAAGCTCACTGTTCGGACACCATAGGAAAAACAGTCGAGTAGAAGAGTGCTCTTTTCTCAAAAGCAGAGTGTGTTTCTTGAAATGCGAGCTAGCGTTTGTTTCTCAGTCCTAAATGGAGTTGAAACACATGCAGTTTATTGTCCTACGAGCAAGAGTTGTTTTCTGGTAGGAAGAGTCACTATTGCACTCCCATTGTAATACACAGGGCAAATAGCACTGGCGTCAGTTCCCAGCATATACAGTGTATTGGACTGCAGAGGATCTACTGTTCTTGTCAGTTTCCTAAGCAGAATTGTACTAGATACAGCCGTATTTGTAGGAAGCACAGTTCTTTTGTTCTGAGCAAACTCACTGTTCTGGCCCTATAGGAAACACAGTAGAGTAGAAGAGTGCTCTTTTCTCAAAAGCAGATTGTGTTTCTTGTAAGGCGAGCTAGCGTTTGTTTCCCAGTCCTAAATGGAGTTGAATCACATGCAGTTTTTGGTCCTATGAGCAAGAGTTTTTTTCTGGTATGGAAAGTCACTATTGCGCTCCCATTTCCATACACAGTGCAAATAGCAATCGCATCTGTTCCCAGGAAGTACAGTGTATTGGACTGAAGCGGAGCTACTGTTCTTGTCAGTTTCCTAAGCAGAGTTGAACTGATATGGCCCCTGTGTGTAGGGAGCACAGTTCTTTTGTTCTGAGCAAGCTCACTGTTCGGACCATATAGAAACACAGAAGAATAGAAGAGTGCTCTTTTCTCAAAAGCAGAGTGTGTTTCTTGTAAGGTGAGCTAGTGTTTGTTTCCCAGTCAGAAATGGAGTTGAATCCCATGCAGTTTCTTGTCCTATGAGTAAGAGTTGTTTTCTGATAAGAAGAGTCATTATTGTGCTCCTATTGCCATACACAGGGCAAATAGCACTCACGTCTGTTCCCAGCTAGTACAGTGTATTGGACTGAAGAGGAGCTACCGTTCTTGTCAGTTTCCTAAGCAGAGTTGAACTAGATATGGCCCCTGTGTGTAGGAAGCACATTTCTTTTGTTCTGAGCAAGCTCACTGTTCGGACCCCCTAGTAAACACAGTAGAGTAGAAGAGTGCTCTTTTCTCAAAAGCAGAGAGTGTTTCTTGTTAGGCGAGCTAGCGTTTGTTTCCCAGTCCTAAATGGAGTTGAATCACATGCAGATTCTTGTCCTACGAGCAAGAGTTTTTTTCTGGTAAGAAGAGTCACTATTGCGCTCCCATTGTCATACACAGTGCAAATAGCTCTGGCATCTGTTCCCAGCAGGTACAGTGTATTGGACTGAATAGGAGCTACTGTTCTTGTCAGTTTCCTAAGCAGAGTTGAACTACATATGGTCCGTGTGTGTAGGAAGCACAGTTCTTTTGTTCTGAGCAAGCTCACTGTTCGGACCCCAAAGGAAACACAGTAGAGTGGAAGAGTGCTCTTTTCTCAAAAGCAGAGTGTGTTTCTTGTAAGGCGAGCTAGCATTTGTTTCCCAGTCCTAAATGGAGCTGAATCACATGCAGTTTCTGGTCCTACGAGCAAGAGTTGTTTTCTGGTAAGGAAAGTCACTATTGCGCTCCCATTGCCGTACACAGTGCCAATAGTACTCGCGTCTGTTCCCAGCAAGTACAGTGTATTGGACTGAAGAGGAGCTACTGTTCTTGTCAGTTTCCTAAGCAGAGTTGAACTAGATATGGCCCGTGTATGTAGGAAGCACAGTTCTTTTGTTCTGAGCAAGCTCAATGTTCAGACCCCATAGGAAACACAGTAGAGTAGAAGACTGCTCTTTTCTCAAAAGCAGAGTGTGTTTCTTGTAAGGCGAGCTAGTGTTTGTTTCCCAGTCTAAATGGAATTGAATCACATGCAGTTTTTGGTCCTACGAGCAAGAGTTGTTTTCTGGTAATAAAGTCACTGTTGTGCTCCCATTGCCATATACAGTGTAAATAGCACTCGCATCTGTTCCCAGCAAGTACAGTGTATTGGACTGAAGCGGAGCTACTGTTCTTGTCAGTTTCCGAAGAATAGTAGAACTAGATATGGCCCCTTTGTGTAGGAAGCACAGTTCTTTTTTTCTGAGCAAGCTCACTATTCGGACCCCATAGGAAACACAGTAGAGTAGAAGAGTGCTCTTTTCTCAAAAGCAGAGTGTGTTTCTTGTAAGGCGAGCTAGTGTTTGTTTCCCAGTCCTAAATGGAGTTGAATCCCATGCAGTCTCTTGTCCTATGAGTAAGAGTTGTTTTCTCATAAGAAGAGTCACTATTGTGCTCCTATTGCCATACACAGGGCAAATAGCACTCGCGTCTGTTCCCAGCTAGTACAGTGTATTGGACTGAAGAGGAGCTACCGTTCTTGTCAGTTTCCTAAGCAGAGTTGAACTAGATATGGCCCGTTTGTGTAGGAAGCACAGTTCTTTTGTTCTGAGCAAGCTCACTGTTCGGACCCCATAGGAAACACAGTAGAGTAGAAGAGTGCTCTTTTCTCAAAAGCAGAGTGTGTTTCTTGTTAGGCGAGCTAGCGTTTGTTTCCCAGTCCTAAATGGAGTTGAAACACATGCAGTTTATTGTCCTACGAGCAAGAGTTGTTTTCTGGTAGGAAGAGTCACTATTGTGCTCCCATTGTCATACACAGGGCAAATAGCTCTGGCATCTTTTCCCAGCACGTACAGTGTATTGGACTGAACAGGAGCTACTGTTCTTGTCAGTTTCCTAAGCAGAATTGAACTAGATATGGCAGTATTTGTATGCAGCACACTTCTTTTGTTCTGAGCAAGCTCACTGTTCTGGCCCTATAGGAAACACAGTAGAGTAGAAGACAGCTCTTTTCTCAAAAGCAGAGTGTGTTTCTTGTAAGGCGAGCTAGCGTTTGTTTCCCAGTCCTAAATGGAGTTGAATCACATGCATTTTTTGGTCCTAAGAGCAAGAGTTGTTTATTCGTATGCAAAGTCACTATTGCGCTCCCATTGCCATACACAGTGCAAATAGCACTCAAGTCTGTTCCCAGCAAGTACAGTGTATTGGACTGAAGAGGAGCTACTGTTCTTGTCAGTTTCCTAAGCAGAGTTGAACTAGATATGGCCCATGTGTGTAGGAAGCACAGTTCTTTTGTTCTGAGCAAGCTCACTGTTCGGACCCCATAGGAAACACAGTAGAGTAGAAGAGTGCTCTTTTCTCAAAAGCAGAGTGTGTTTCTTGTAAGGCGAGCTAGCGTTTGTTTCCCAGTCCTAAATGGAGTTGAATCACATGCAGTTTCTTGTCCTACGAGCAAGAGTTGTTTTCTGGTAAGAAGAGTCACTATTGTGCTCCCATTGTCATACACAGTGCAAATAGCACTGGCGTCTGTTCCCAGCATGTACAGTGTAATGGACTGAAGAGGATCTACTGTTCTTTTCAGTTTCCTAAGCAGAATTGAACTAGATATGGCCGTATTTGTATGAAGCACAGTTCTTTTGTTCTGAGCAAGCTCACTGTTTTGGCCCTATAGGAAACACAGTAGGGTAGAAGAGTGCTCTTTTCTCAAAAGCAGAGTGTGTTTCTTGTAAGGCGAGCTAGCGTTTGTTTCCCAGTCCTAAATGGAGTTGAATCACATGCAGTTTTTGGTCCTACGAGCAAGAGTTGTTTTCTGGTAAGGAAAGTCACTATTGCGCTCTCATTTCCATACACAGTGCAAATAGCACTCGCATCTGTTCCCAGCAAGTACAGTGTATTGGACTGAAGGGGATCTACTGTTCTTGTCAGTTTCCTAAGCAGAGTTGAAAAAGATATGGCCCCTGTGTGTAGGAAGCACAGTTCTTTTGTTCTGAGCAAGCTCACTGTTCGGACCCCATAGAAAACACATTAGAGTAGAAGAGTGCTCTTTTCTCAAAAGCAGAGAGTGTTTCTTGTAAGGCGAGCTAGCGTTTGTTTCCCAGTCCTAAATGGAGTTGAATCACATGCAGTTTTTGGTCCTACGAGCAAGAGTTATTTTCTCGTAAGCAAAGTCACTATTGCGCTCCCATTGCCATATACAGTGCAAATAGCACTCGCGTCTGTTCCCAGCAAGTACAGTGTATTGAACTGAAGAGGAGCTACGGTTCTTGTCACTTTCCTAAGCAGAGTTGAACTAGATATGGCCCCTGTGTGTAGGAAGCACAATTCTATTGTTCTGAACAAGCTCACTGTTCGGACCCCATAGGAAACACAGTAGAGTAGAAGAGTGCTCTTTTCTCAAAAGCAGAGTGTGTTTCTTGTAAGGAGAGCTAGCGTTTGTTTTCCAGTCCTAAATGGAGTTGAATCACATCCAGTTTCTGGTCCTACGAGCAAGAGTTGTTTTCTGGTAAGAAGAGTCACTATTGCGCTCCCATTGTCATACACAGAGCAAATAGCACTGGCGTCTGTTCCCAGCAAGTACAGTGTATTGGACTGAAGTGGAGATACTGTTCTTGTCAGTCTCCTAAGCAGAGTTGAACTAGATATGGCCCCTGTGTGTAGGAAGCACAGTTCTTTTGTTCTGAGCAAGCTCACTGTTCGGACCCCATAGAGAAGACATTAGAGTAGAAGAGTGCTCTTTTCTCAAAAGCAGAGTGTGTTTCTTATGAGGCAAGCTAGTGTTTGTTTCCCAGTCAGAAATGGAGTTGAATCCCATGCAGTTTCTGGTCCTATGAGCAAGAGTTGTTTTCTGGTAATAAAGTCACTATTGCGCTCCCTTTGCCATACACAGTGCAAATAGCACTCGCATCTGTTCCCAGCAATTACAGTGTATTGGACTGAAGAGGAGCTACTGTTCTTGTCAGTTTCTTAAGCAGAGTTGAACTAGATATGGCCCGTGTGTGTAGGAAGCACATTGCTTTTATTCTGAGCAAGCTCACTGTTCGGACCCCATAGGAAACACAGTAGAGTAGAAGAGTGCTCTTTTCTCAAAAGCAGAGTGTGTTTCTTGTAAGGCGAGCTAGAGTTTGTTTCCCAGTCAGAAATGGAGTTGAATCCCATGCAGTTTCTTGTCCTATGAGTAAGAGTTGTTTTGTGATAAGAAGAGTCACTATTGTGCTCCTATTGCCATACACAGGGCAAATAGCACTCGCGTCTGTTCCCAGCTAGTACAGTGTATTGGACTGAAGAGGAGCTACCGTTCTTGTCAGTTTCCTAAGCAGAGTTGAACTAGATATGGCCCGTGTGTGTAGGAAGCACAGTTCTTTTGTTCTGAGCAAGCTCACTGTTCGGACCCCATAGTAAACACAGTAGAGTAGAAGAGTGCTCTTTTCTCAAAAGCAGAGAGTGTTTCTTGTTAGGCGAGGTAGCGTTTGTTTCCCAGTCCTAAATGGAGTTGAATCACATGCAGATTCTTGTCCTACGAGCAAGAGTTTTTTTCTGGTAAGAAGAGTCACTATTGCGCTCCCATTGTCATACACAGGGCAAATAGCTCTGGCATCTGTTCCCAGCAGGTACAGTGTATTGGACTGAACAGGACCTTCTGTTCTTGTGAGTTTCCTAAGCAGAAATGAACTAGATATGGCAGTATTTGTATGAAGCACAGTTCTTTTGTTCTGAGCAAGCTCACTGTTTGGCCCTATAGGAAACACAGTAGAGTAGAAGAGTTCTCTTTTCTCAAAAGCAGAGTGTGTTTCTTGTAAGGCGAGCTAGTGTTTGTTTCCCAGTCAGAAATGGAGTTGAATCCCATGCAGTTTCTGGTCCTACGAGCAAGATGTGTTTTCTGGTAAGGAAAGTCACTATTGAGCTCCCATTTACATACACAGTGCAAATAGCACTCGTGTCTGTTCCCAGCAAGTACAGTGTATTGGACTGAATATGAGCTACTGTTCTTGTCAGTTTCCTAAGCAGAGTTGAACTAGATATGGCCCATGTGTGTAGGAAGAACAGTTCTTTTGTTCTGAGCAAGCTCACTGTTCGGACCCCATAGGAAACACAGTAGAGTAGAAGAGTGCTCTTTTCTCAAAAGCAGAGTGTGTTTCTTGTAAGGCGAGCTAGCGTTTGTTTCCCAGTCCTAAATGGAGTTGAATCACATGCAGTTTCTTGTCCTACGAGCAAGAGTTGTTTTCTGGTAAAGAGTCACTGTTGTGCTCCCATTGTCATACACAGGGCAAATAGCACTGGCGTCTGTTCCCAGCATGTACAGTGTATTGGACTGAAGAGGATCTACTGTTCTTGTCAGTTTCCTAAGCAGAATTGAACTAGATATGGCCGTATTTGTAGGAAGCACAGTTCTTTTGTTCTGAGCAAACTCACTGTTCTGGCCCTATAGGAAACACAGTAGAGTAGAAGAGTGCTCTTTTATCAAAAGCAGAGTGTGTTTCTTGTAAGGCGAGCTAGCGTTTGTTTCCCAGTCCTAAATGGAGTTGAATTCTATGCAGTTTCTGGTCCTACCTGCAAGAGTTGTTTTCTGGTAAGGAAAGTCACTATTGCGCTCCCATTTCCATACACAGTACAAATAGCACTCGCATCTGTTCCCAGCCAGTACAGTGTATTGGACTGAAGCGGAGCTACTGTTCTTGTCAGTTTCCTAAGCAGAGTTGAACTAGATATGGCCCCTGTGTGTAGAAAGCACAGGTCTTTTTTTCTGAGCAAGCTCACTGTTCGGACACCATAGGAAAAACAGTCGAGTAGAAGTGTGCTCTTTTCTCAAAAGCAGAGTGTGTTTCTTGTAAGGCGAGCTAGCATTTGTTATCTAGTCCTAAATGGAGTTGAAACACGTGCAGTTTATTGTCCTACGAGCAAGAGTTGTTTTCTGTTAAGAAGAGTCACTATTGTGCTCCCATTGTCATACACAGTGCAAATAGCACTGGCGTCTGTTCCCAGCATGTACAGTGTACTGGACTGAAGAGGATCTACTGTTCTTTTCAGTTTCCTAAGCAGAATTGAACTAGATATGGCCGTATTTGTATGAAGCACAGTTCTTTTGTTCTGAGCAAGCTCACTGTTTTGGCCCTATAGGAAACACAGTAGGGTAGAAGAGTGCTCTTTTCTCAAAAGCAGAGTGTGTTTCTTGTAAGGCGAGCTAGCGTTTGTTTCCCAGGCCTAAATGGAGTTGAATCACATGCAGTTTTTGGTCCTACGAGCAAGAGTTGTTTTCTGGTAAGGAAAGTCACTATTGCGCTCTCATTTCCATACACAGTGCAAATAGCACTCGCATCTGTTCCCAGCAAGTACAGTGTATTGGACTGAAGGGGATCTACTGTTCTTGTCAGTTTCCGAAGCAGAGTTGAAAAAGATATGGCCCCTGTGTGTAGGAAGCACAGTTCTTTTGTTCTGAGCAAGCTCACTGTTCGGACCCCATAGAAAACACATTAGAGTAGAAGAGTGCTCTTTTCTCAAAAGCAGAGAGTGTTTCTTGTAAGGCGAGCTAGCGTTTGTTTCCCAGTCCTAAATGGAGTTGAATCACATGCAGTTTTTGGTCCTACGAGCAAGAGTTATTTTCTCGTAAGCAAAGTCACTATTGCGCTCCCATTGCCATATACAGTGCAAATAGCACTCGCGTCTGTTCCCAGCAAGTACAGTGTATTGAACTGAAGAGGAGCTACGGTTCTTGTCACTTTCCTAAGCAGAGTTGAACTAGATATGGCCCATGAGTGTAGGAAGCACAGTTCTATTTTTCTGAACAAGCTCACTGTTCGGACCCCATAGGAAACACAGTAGAGTAGAAGAGTGCTCTTTTCTCAAAAGCAGAGTGTGTTTCTTGTAAGGAGAGCTAGCGTTTGTTTTCCAGTCCTAAATGGAGTTGAATCACATCCAGTTTCTGGTCCTACGAGCAAGAGTTGTTTTCTGGTAAGAAGAGTCACTATTGCGCTCCCATTGTCATACACAGAGCAAATAGCACTGGCGTCTGTTCCCAGCAAGTACAGTGTATTGGACTGAAGTGGAGATACTGTTCTTGTCAGTTTCCTAAGCAGAGTCGAACTAGATATGGCCCCTGTGTGTAGGAAGCACAGTTCTTTTGTTCTGAGCAAGCTCACTGTTCGGACCCCATAGAAAAGACATTAGAGTAGAAGAGTGCTCTTTTCTCAAAAGCAGAGTGTGTTTCTTATGAGGCAAGCTAGTGTTTGTTTCCCAGTCAGAAATGGAGTTGAATCCCATGCAGTTTCTGGTCCTATGAGCAAGAGTTGTTTTCTGGTAATAAAGTCACTATTGCGCTCCCTTTGCCATACACAGTGCAAATAGCACTCGCATCTGTTCCCAGCAATTACAGTGTATTGGACTGAAGAGGAGCTACTGTTCTTGTCAGTTTCTTAAGCAGAGTTGAACTAGATATGGCCCGTGTGTGTAGGAAGCACATTGCTTTTGTTCTGAGCAAGCTCACTGTTCGGACCCCATAGGAAACACAGTAGAGTAGAAGAGTGCTCTTTTCTCAAAAGCAGAGTGTGTTTCTTGTAAGGCGAGCTAGAGTTTGTTTCCCAGTCAGAAATGGAGTTGAATCCCATGCAGTTTCTTGTCCTATGAGTAAGAGTTGTTTTGTGATAAGAAGAGTCACTATTGTGCTCCTATTGCCATACACAGAGCAAATAGCACTCGCGTCTGTTCCCAGCTAGTACAGTGTATTGGACTGAAGAGGAGCTACCGTTCTTGTCAGTTTCCTAAGCAGAGTTGAACTAGATATGGCCCGTGTGTGTAGGAAGCACAGTTCTTTTGTTCTGAGCAAGCTCACTGTTCGGACCCCATAGTAAACACAGTAGAGTAGAAGAGTGCTCTTTTCTCAAAAGTAGAGAGTGTTTCTTGTTAGGCGAGGTAGCGTTTGTTTCCCAGTCCTAAATGGAGTTGAATCACATGCAGATTCTTGTCCTACGAGCAAGAGTTTTTTTCTGGTAAGAAGAGTCACTATTGCGCTCCCATTGTCATACACAGGGCAAATAGCTCTGGCATCTGTTCCCAGCAGGTACAGTGTATTGGACTGAACAGGACCTTCTGTTCTTGTGAGTTTCCTAAGCAGAAATGAACTAGATATGGCAGTATTTGTATGAAGCACAGTTCTTTTGTTCTGAGCAAGCTCACTGTTTGGCCCTATAGGAAACACAGTAGAGTAGAAGAGTTCTCTTTTCTCAAAAGCAGAGTGTGTTTCTTGTAAGGCGAGCTAGTGTTTGTTTCCCAGTCAGAAATGGAGTTGAATCCCATGCAGTTTCTGGTCCTACGAGCAAGATGTGTTTTCTGGTAAGGAAAGTCACTATTGAGCTCCCATTTACATACACAGTGCAAATAGCACTCGCGTCTGTTCCCAGCAAGTACAGTGTATTGGACTGAATAGGAGCTACTGTTCTTGTCAGTTTCCTAAGCAGAGTTGAACTAGATATGGCCCATGTGTGTAGGAAGCACAGTTCTTTTGTTCTGAGCAAGCTCACTGTTCGGACCCCATAGGAAACACAGTAGAGTAGAAGAGTGCTCTTTTCTCAAAAGCAGAGTGTGTTTCTTGTAAGGCGAGCTAGCGTTTGTTTCCCAGTCCTAAATGGAGTTGAATCACATGCAGTTTCTTGTCCTACGAGCAAGAGTTGTTTTCTGGTAAAGAGTCACTGTTGTGCTCCCATTGTCATACACAGGGCAAATAGCACTGGCGTCTGTTCCCAGCATGTACAGTGTATTGGACTGAAGAGGATCTACTGTTCTTGTCAGTTTCCTAAGCAGAATTGAACTAGATATGGCCGTATTTGTAGGAAGCACAGTTCTTTTGTTCTGAGCAAACTCACTGTTCTGGCCCTATAGGAAACACAGTAGAGTAGAAGAGTGCTCTTTTATCAAAAGCAGAGTGTGTTTCTTGTAAGGCGAGCTAGCGTTTGTTTCCCAGTCCTAAATGGAGTTGAATTCTATGCAGTTTCTGGTCCTACCTGCAAGAGTTGTTTTCTGGTAAGGAAAGTCACTATTGCGCTCCCATTTCCATACACAGTACAAATAGCACTCGCATCTGTTCCCAGCCAGTACAGTGTATTGGACTGAAGCGGAGCTACTGTTCTTGTCAGTTTCCTAAGCAGAGTTGAACTAGATATGGCCCCTGTGTGTAGAAAGCACAGGTCTTTTTTTCTGAGCAAGCTCACTGTTCGGACACCATAGGAAAAACAGTCGAGTAGAAGTGTGCTCTTTTCTCAAAAGCAGAGTGTGTTTCTTGTAAGGCGAGCTAGCATTTGTTACCTAGTCCTAAATGGAGTTGAAACACGTGCAGTTTATTGTCCTACGAGCAAGAGTTGTTTTCTGTTAAGAAGAGTCACTATTGTGCTCCCATTGTCATACACAGTGCAAATAGCACTGGCGTCTGTTCCCAGCATGTACAGTGTACTGGACTGAAGAGGATCTACTGTTCTTTTCAGTTTCCTAAGCAGAATTGAACTAGATATGGCCGTATTTGTATGAAGCACAGTTCTTTTGTTCTGAGCAAGCTCACTGTTTTGGCCCTATAGGAAACACAGTAGGGTAGAAGAGTGCTCTTTTCTCAAAAGCAGAGTGTGTTTCTTGTAAGGCGAGCTAGCGTTTGTTTCCCAGTCCTAAATGGAGTTGAATCACATGCAGTTTTTGGTCCTACGAGCAAGAGTTGTTTTCTGGTAAGGAAAGTCACTATTGCGCTCTCATTTCCATACACAGTGCAAATAGCACTCGCATCTGTTCCCAGCAAGTACAGTGTATTGGACTGAAGGGGATCTACTGTTCTTGTCAGTTTCCTAAGCAGAGTTGAAAAAGATATGGCCCCTGTGTGTAGGAAGCACAGTTCTTTTGTTCTGAGCAAGCTCACTGTTCGGACCCCATAGAAAACACATTAGAGTAGAAGAGTGCTCTTTTCTCAAAAGCAGAGAGTGTTTCTTGTAAGGCGAGCTAGCGTTTGTTTCCCAGTCCTAAATGGAGTTGAATCACATGCAGTTTTTGGTCCTACGAGCAAGAGTTATTTTCTCGTAAGCAAAGTCACTATTGCGCTCCCATTGCCATATACAGTGCAAATAGCACTCGCGTCTGTTCCCAGCAAGTACAGTGTATTGAACTGAAGAGGAGCTACGGTTCTTGTCACTTTCCTAAGCAGAGTTGAACTAGATATGGCCCCTGTGTGTAGGAAGCACAGTTCTATTGTTCTGAACAAGCTCACTGTTCGGACCCCATAGGAAACACAGTAGAGTAGAAGAGTGCTCTTTTCTCAAAAGCAGAGTGTGTTTCTTGTAAGGAGAGCTAGCGTTTGTTTTCCAGTCCTAAATGGAGTTGAATCACATCCAGTTTCTGGTCCTACGAGCAAGAGTTGTTTTCTGGTAAGAAGAGTCACTATTGCGCTCCCATTGTCATACACAGAGCAAATAGCACTGGCGTCTGTTCCCAGCAAGTACAGTGTATTGGACTGAAGTGGAGATACTGTTCTTGTCAGTTTCCTAAGCAGAGTTGAACTAGATATGGCCCCTGTGTGTAGGAAGCACAGTTCTTTTGTTCTGAGCAAGCTCACTGTTCGGACCCCATAGAAAAGACATTAGAGTAGAAGAGTGCTCTTTTCTCAAAAGCAGAGTGTGTTTCTTATGAGGCAAGCTAGTGTTTGTTTCCCAGTCAGAAATGGAGTTGAATCCCATGCAGTTTCTGGTCCTATGAGCAAGAGTTGTTTTCTGGTAATAAAGTCACTATTGCGCTCCCATTGCCATACACAGTGCAAATAGCACTCGCATCTGTTCCCAGCAATTACAGTGTATTGGACTGAAGAGGAGCTACTGTTCTTGTCAGTTTCTTAAGCAGAGTTGAACTAGATATGGCCCGTGTGTGTAGGAAGCACATTGCTTTTGTTCTGAGAAAGCTCACTGTTCGGACCCCATAGGAAACACAGTAGAGTAGAAGAGTGCTCTTTTCTCAAAAGCAGAGTGTGTTTCTTGTAAGGCGAGCTAGTTTTTGTTTCCCAGTCAGAAATGGAGTTGAATCCCATGCAGTTTCTTGTCCTATGAGTAAGAGTTGTTTTCTGATAAGAAGAGTCACTATTGTGCTCCTATTGCCATACACAGGGCAAATAGCACTCGTGTCTGTTCCCAGCTAGTACAGTGTATTGGACTGAAGAGGAGCTACCGTTCTTGTCAGTTTCCTAAGCAGAGTTGAACTAGATATGGCCCGTGTGTGTAGGAAGCACAGTTCTTTTGTTCTGAGCAAGCTCACTGTTCGGACCCCATAGGAAACACAGTAGAGTAGAAGAGTGCTCTTTTCTCAAAAGCAGAGTGTGTTTCTTGTAAGGCGAGCTAGCATTTGTTTCCCAGTCCTAAATGGAGTTGAATCACATGCAGTTTCTTGTCCTACGAGCAAGAGTTGTTTTCTGGTAAAGAGTCACTGTTGTGCTCCCATTGTCATACACAGGGCAAATAGCACTGGCGTCTGTTCCCAGCATGTACAGTGTATTGGACTGAAGAGGATCTACTGTTCTTGTCAGTTTCCTAAGCAGAATTGAACTAGATATGGCCGTATTTGTAGAAAGCACAGTTCTTTTGTTCTGAGCAAACTCACTGTTCTGGCCCTATAGGAAACACAGTAGAGTAGAAGAGTGCTCTTTTCTCAAAAGCAGAGTGTGTTTCTTGTAAGGCGAGCTAGCGTTTGTTTCCCAGTCCTAAATGGAGTTAAATTCTATGCAGTTTCTGGTCCTACCTGCAAGAGTTGTTTTCTGGTAAGGAAAGTCACTATTGTGCTCCCATTTCCATACACAGTACAAATAGCACTCGCATCTGTTCCCAGCCAGTACAGTGTATTGGACTGAAGCGGAGCTACTGTTCTTGTCAGTTTCCTAAGCAGAGTTGAACTAGATATGGCCCCTGTGTGTAGAAAGCACAGGTCTTTTTTTCTGAGCAAGCTCACTGTTCGGACACCATAGGAAAAACAGTCGAGTAGAAGTGTGCTCTTTTCTCAAAAGCAGAGTGTGTTTCTTGTAAGGCGAGCTAGCATTTGTTTCCTAGTCCTAAATGGAGTTGAAACACGTGCAGTTTATTGTCCTACGAGCAAGAGTTGTTTTCTGGTAAGAAGAGTCACTACTGTGCTCCCATTGTCATACACAGTGCAAATAGCACTGGCGTCTGTTCCCAGCATGTACAGTGTACTGGACTGAAGAGGATCTACTGTTCTTTTCAGTTTCCTAAGCAGAATTGAACTAGATATGGCCGTATTTGTATGAAGCACAGTTCTTTTGTTCTGAGCAAGCTCACTGTTTTGGCCCTATAGGAAACACAGTAGGGTAGAAGAGTGCTCTTTTCTCAAAAGCAGAGTGTGTTTCTTGTAAGGCGAGCTAGCGTTTGTTTCCCAGTCCTAAATGGAGTTGAATCACATGCAGTTTTTGGTCCTACGAGCAAGAGTTATTTTCTCGTAAGCAAAGTCACTATTGCGCTCCCATTGCCATATACAGTGCAAATAGCACTCGCGTCTGTTCCCAGTAAGTACAGTGTATTGAACTGAAGAGGAGCTATGGTTCTTGTCACTTTCCTAAGCAGAGTTGAACTAGATATGGCCCCTGTGTGTAGGAAGCACAGTTCTATTGTTCTGAACAAGCTCACTGTTCGGACCCCATAGGAAACACAGTAGAGTAGAAGAGTGCTCTTTTCTCAAAAGCAGAGTGTGTTTCTTGTAAGGAGAGCTAGCGTTTGTTTTCCAGTCCTAAATGGAGTTGAATCACATCCAGTTTCTGGTCCTACGAGCAAGAGTGGTTTTCTGGTAAGAAGAGTCACTATTGCACTCCCATTTTCATACACAGGACAAATAGCACTGGCGTCTGTTCCCAGCATGTACAGTGTATTGGGACTGAAGAGGATCTACTGTTCTTGTCAGTTTCCTAAGCAGAATAGAACTAGATATGGCCCGTGTGTGTAGGAAGCACAGTTCTTTTGTTCTGAGCAAACTCACTGTTCTGGCCCTACAGGAAACACAGTAGAGTTGAAGAGTGCTCTTTTCTGAAAAGCAGAGTGTGTTTCTTGTAAGGCGAGCTAGCGTTTGTTTCCCAGTCCTAAATGGAGTTGAATCACATGCACTTTTTGGTCCTAAGAGCAAGAGTTGTTTTCTGGTAAGAAAAGTCACTATTGCACTCCCATTGCCATACACAGTGCAAAGAGCACTCGCGTTTGTTTTCAGCAAGTTCAGTGTATTGGACTGAAGCGGAGCTACTGTTCTTGTCAGTTTCCTAAACAGAGTTGAACTAGATATGGCCCATGTGTGTAGGAAGCACAGTACTTTTGTTCTAAGCAAGCTCACTGTTCGGACCCCATACGAAACACAGTAGAGTAGAAGAGTGCTCTTTTCTCAAAATCAGAGTGTCTTTCTTGTAAGGCGAGCTAGTGTTTGTTTCCCAGTCCTAAATGGAGTTGAATCACATGCAGTTTTTGGTCCTATGAGCAAGAGTTTTTTTTCTGGTAAGGAAAGTCACTATTGCGCTCCCATTTCTATACACAGTGCAAATAGCAATCGCCTCTGTTCCCAGGAAGTACAGTGTATTGGACTGAAGCGGAGCTACTGTTCTTGTCAGTTTCCTAAGCAGAGTTGAACTAGATATGGCCCCCTGTGTGTAGGGAGCACAGTTCTTTTTTTCTGAGCAAGCCCACTGTTCGGACCATATAGAAACACAGAAGAATAGAAGAGTGCTCTTTTCTCAAAAGCAGAGTGTGTTTCTTGTAAGGCGAGCTAGTGTTTGTTCCCCAGTCAGAAATGGAGTTGAATCCCATGCAGTTTCTGGTCCTACGAGCAAGAGGTGTTTTCTGATAAGAAGAGTCACTATTGCGCTCCTATTGCCATACACAGTACAAATAGGACTCGCGTCTGTTCCCAGCTAGTACAGTGCATTGGACTGAAGAGGAGCTACCGTTCTTGTCAGTTTCCTAAGCAGAGTTGAACTAGATATGGCCCGTGTGTGTAGGAAGCACAGTTCTATTGTTCTGAGCAAGCTCACTGTTAGGACCCCATAGGAAACACAGTAGAGCAGAAGAGTGCTCATTTCTCAAAAGCAGAGTGTGTTTCTTGTAAGGCAAGCTAGTGTTTGTTTTCCAGTCAGAAATGGAGTTGAATCCCATGCAGTTTCTGGTCCTACGAGCAAGAGTTGTTTTCTGGTAAGAAGAGTCACTATTGCGCTCCCATTATCATACACAGAGCAAATAGCACTGGCGTCTGTTCCCAGCAAGTAAAGTGTATTGGACTGAAGTGGAGATACTGTTCTTGTCAGTTTCCTAAGCAGAGTTGAACTAGATATGGCCCCTGTGTGTAGGAAGCACAGTTCTTTTGTTCTGAGCAAGCTCACTGTTCGGACCCCATAGAAAAGACATTAGAGTAGAAGAGTGCTCTTTTCTCAAAAGCAGAGTGTGTTTCTTATGAGGCGAGCTAGTGTTTGTTTCCCAGTCAGAAATGGAGTTGAATCCCATGCAGTTTCTGGTCCTATGAGCAAGAGTTGTTTTCTGGTAATAAAGTCACTATTGCGCTCCCATTGCCATACACAGTGCAAATAGCACTCGCATCTGTTCCCAGCAATTACAGTGTATTGGACTGAAGAGGAGCTACTGTTCTTGTCAGTTTCCGAAGAATAGTTGAACTAGATATGGCCCGTGTCTGTAGGAAGCACATTGCTTTTGTTCTGAGCAAGCTCACTGTTCGGACCCCATAGGAAACACAGTAGAGTAGAAGAGTGCTCTTTTCTCAAAAGCAGAGTGTGTTTCTTGTAAGGCGAGCTAGTTTTTGTTTCCCAGTCAGAAATGGAGTTGAATCCCATGCAGTTTCTTGTCCTATGAGTAAGAGTTGTTTTCTGATAAGAAGAGTCACTATTGTGCTCCTATTGCCATACACAGGGCAAATAGCACTCGTGTCTGTTCCCAGTTTGTACAGTGTATTGGACTGAAGAGGAGCTACCATTCTTGTCAGTTTCATAAGCAGAGTTGAACTAGATATGGCCCGTGTGTGTAGGAAGCACATTTCTTTTGTTCTAAGCAAGCTCACTGTTCGGACCCCATAGTAAACACAGTAGAGTAGAAGAGTGCTCTTTTCTCAAAAGTAGAGAGTGTTTCTTGTTAGGCGAGCTAGCGTTTGTTTCCCAGTCCTAAATGGAGTTGAATCACATGCAGTTTTTGGTCCTATGAGCAAGAGTTTTTTTCTGGTAAGGAAAGTCACTATTGCGCTCCCATTTCCATACACAGTGCAAATAGCAATCGCATCTGTTCCCAGGAAGTACAGTGTATTGGACTGAAGCGGAGCTACTGTTCTTGTCAGTTTCCTAAGCAGAGTTGAACTGATATGGCCCCTGTGTGTAGGCAGCACAGTTCTTTTGTTCTGAGCAAGGTCACTGTTCGGATCATATAGAAACACAGAAGAATAGAAGAGTGCTCTTTTCTCAAAAGCAGAGTGTGTTTCTTGTAAGGCGAGCTAGTGTTTGTTTCCCAGTCAGAAATGGAGTTGAATCCCATGCAGTTTCTTGTCCTATGAGTAAGAGTTGTTTTCTGATAAGAAGAGTCATTATTGTGCTCCTATTGCCATACACAGGGCAAATAGCACTCGTGTCTGTTCCCAGCTAGTACAGTGTATTGGACTGAAGAGGAGCTACCGTTCTTGTCAGTTTCCTAAGCAGAGTTGAACTAGATATGGCCCGTGTGTGTAGGAAGCACAGTTCTTTTGTTCTGAGCAAGCTCACTGTTCGGACCCCATAGTAAACACAGTAGAGTAGAAGAGTGCTCTTTTCTCAAAAGCAGAGAGTGTTTCTTGTTAGGCGAGGTAACGTTTGTTTCCCAGTCCTAAATGGAGTTGAATCACATGCAGATTCTTGTCCTACGAGCAAGAGTTTTTTTCTGGTAAGAAGAGTTACTATTGCGCTCCCATTGTCATACACAGGGCAAATAGCTCTGGCATCTGTTCCCAGTAAGTACAGTGTATTGAACTGAAGAGGAGCTACGGTTCTTGTCACTTTCCTAAGCAGAGTTGAACTAGATATGGCCCCTGTGTGTAGGAAGCACAGTTCTATTGTTCTGAACAAGCTCACTGTTCGGACCCCATAGGAAACACAGTAGAGTAGAAGAGTGCTCTTTTCTCAAAAGCAGAGTGTGTTTCTTGTAAGGAGAGCTAGCGTTTGTTTTCCAGTCCTAAATGGAGTTGAATCACATCCAGTTTCTGGTCCTACGAGCAAGAGTGGTTTTCTGGTAAGAAGAGTCACTATTGCACTCCCATTTTCATACACAGGACAAATAGCACTGGCGTCTGTTCCCAGCATGTACAGTGTATTGGACTGAAGAGGATCTACTGTTCTTGTCAGTTTCCTAAGCAGAATAGAACTAGATATGGCCCGTGTGTGTAGGAAGCACAGTTCTTTTGTTCTGAGCAAACTCACTGTTCTGGCCCTTCAGGAAACACAGTAGAGTTGAAGAGTGCTCTTTTCTGAAAAGCAGAGTGTGTTTCTTGTAAGGCGAGCTAGCGTTTGTTTCCCAGTCCTAAATGGAGTTGAATCACATGCACTTTTTGGTCCTAAGAGCAAGAGTTGTTTTCTGGTAAGAAAAGTCACTATTGCACTCCCATTGCCATACACAGTGCAAAGAGCACTCGCGTTTGTTTTCAGCAAGTTCAGTGTATTGGACTGAAGCGGAGCTACTGTTCTTGTCAGTTTCCTAAACAGAGTTGAACTAGATATGGCCCATGTGTGTAGGAAGCACAGTACTTTTGTTCTAAGCAAGCTCACTGTTCGGACCCCATACGAAACACAGTAGAGTAGAAGAGTGCTCTTTTCTCAAAATCAGAGTGTCTTTCTTGTAAGGCGAGCTAGTGTTTGTTTCCCAGTCCTAAATGGAGTTGAATCACATGCAGTTTTTGGTCCTATGAGCAAGAGTTTTTTTCTGGTAAGGAAAGTCACTATTGCGCTCCCATTTCTATACACAGTGCAAATAGCAATCGCCTCTGTTCCCAGGAAGTACAGTGTATTGGACTGAAGCGGAGCTACTGTTCTTGTCAGTTTCCTAAGCAGAGTTGAACTAGATATGGCCCCTGTGTGTAGGGAGCACAGTTCTTTTTTTCTGAGCAAGCCCACTGTTCGGACCATATAGAAACACAGAAGAATAGAAGAGTGCTCTTTTCTCAAAAGCAGAGTGTGTTTCTTGTAAGGCGAGCTAGTGTTTGTTCCCCAGTCAGAAATGGAGTTGAATCCCATGCAGTTTCTGGTCCTACGAGCAAGAGGTGTTTTCTGATAAGAAGAGTCACTATTGCGCTCCTATTGCCATACACAGTACAAATAGGACTCGCGTCTGTTCCCAGCTAGTACAGTGCATTGGACTGAAGAGGAGCTACCGCTCTTGTCAGTTTCCTAAGCAGAGTTGAACTAGATATGGCCCGTGTGTGTAGGAAGCACAGTTCTATTGTTCTGAGCAAGCTCACTGTTAGGACCCCATAGGAAACACAGTAGAGCAGAAGAGTGCTCATTTCTCAAAAGCAGAGTGTGTTTCTTGTAAGGCAAGCTAGTGTTTGTTTTCCAGTCAGAAATGGAGTTGAATCCCATGCAGTTTCTGGTCCTACGAGCAAGAGTTGTTTTCTGGTAAGAAGAGTCACTATTGCGCTCCCATTATCATACACAGAGCAAATAGCACTGGCGTCTGTTCCCAGCAAGTAAAGTGTATTGGACTGAAGTGGAGATACTGTTCTTGTCAGTTTCCTAAGCAGAGTTGAACTAGATATGGCCCCTGTGTGTAGGAAGCACAGTTCTTTTGTTCTGAGCAAGCTCACTGTTCGGACCCCATAGAAAAGACATTAGAGTAGAAGAGTGCTCTTTTCTCAAAAGCAGAGTGTGTTTCTTATGAGGCGAGCTAGTGTTTGTTTCCCAGTCAGAAATGGAGTTGAATCCCATGCAGTTTCTGGTCCTATGAGCAAGAGTTGTTTTCTGGTAATAAAGTCACTATTGCGCTCCCATTGCCATACACAGTGCAAATAGCACTCGCATCTGTTCCCAGCAATTACAGTGTATTGGACTGAAGAGGAGCTACTGTTCTTGTCAGTTTCCGAAGAATAGTTGAACTAGATATGGCCCGTGTCTGTAGGAAGCACATTGCTTTTGTTCTGAGCAAGCTCACTGTTCGGACCCCATAGGAAACACAGTAGAGTAGAAGAGTGCTCTTTTCTCAAAAGCAGAGTGTGTTTCTTGTAAGGCGAGCTAGTTTTTGTTTCCCAGTCAGAAATGGAGTTGAATCCCATGCAGTTTCTTGTCCTATGAGTAAGAGTTGTTTTCTGATAAGAAGAGTCACTATTGTGCTCCTATTGCCATACACAGGGCAAATAGCACTCGTGTCTGTTCCCAGCTAGTACAGTGTATTGGACTGAAGAGGAGCTACCATTCTTGTCAGTTTCATAAGCAGAGTTGAACTAGATATGGCCCGTGTGTGTAGGAAGCACATTTCTTTTGTTCTGAGCAAGCTCACTGTTCGGACCCCATAGTAAACACAGTAGAGTAGAAGAGTGCTCTTTTCTCAAAAGTAGAGAGTGTTTCTTGTTAGGCGAGCTAGCGTTTGTTTCCCAGTCCTAAATGGAGTTGAATCACATGCAGTTTTTGGTCCTATGAGCAAGAGTTTTTTTCTGGTAAGGAAAGTCACTATTGCGCTCCCATTTCCATACACAGTGCAAATAGCAATCGCATCTGTTCCCAGGAAGTACAGTGTATTGGACTGAAGCGGAGCTACTGTTCTTGTCAGTTTCCTAAGCAGAGTTGAACTGATATGGCCCCTGTGTGTAGGCAGCACAGTTCTTTTGTTCTGAGCAAGGTCACTGTTCAGATCATATAGAAACACAGAAGAATAGAAGAGTGCTCTTTTCTCAAAAGCAGAGTGTGTTTCTTGTAAGGCGAGCTAGTGTTTGTTTCCCAGTCAGAAATGGAGTTGAATCCCATGCAGTTTCTTGTCCTATGAGTAAGAGTTGTTTTCTGATAAGAAGAGTCACTATTGTGCTCCTATTGCCATACACAGGGCAAATAGCACTCGTGTCTGTTCCCAGCTAGTACAGTGTATTGGACTGAAGAGGAGCTACCGTTCTTGTCAGTTTCCTAAGCAGAGTTGAACTAGATATGGCCCGTGTGTGTAGGAAGCACATTTCTTTTGTTCTGAGCAAGCTCACTGTTCGGACCCCATAGTAAACACAGTAGAGTAGAAGAGTGCTCTTTTCTCAAAAGCAGAGAGTGTTTCTTTTTAGGCGAGCTAGCGTTTGTTTCCCAGTCCTAAATGGAGTTGAATCACATGCAGATTCTTGTCCTACGAGCAATAGTTTTTTTCTGGTAAGAAGAGTCACTATTGCGCTCCCATTGTCATACACAGGGCAAATAGCTCTGGCATCTGTTCCCAGCAGGTACAGTGTATTGGACTGAATAGGAGCTACTGTTCTTGTCAGTTTCCTAAGCAGAGTTGAACTACATATGGTCCGTGTGTGTAGGAAGCACAGTTCTTTTGTTCTGAGCAAGCTCACTCTTCGGACCCCAAAGGAAACACAGTAGAGTGGAAGAGTGCTCTTTTCTCAAAAGCAGAGTGTGTTTCTTGTAAGGCGAGCTAGCATTTGTTTCCCAGTCCTAAATGGAGCTGAATCACATGCAGTTTCTGGTCCTACGAGCAAGAGTTGTTTTCTGGTAAGGAAAGTCACTATTGCGCTCCCATTGCCATACACAGTGCCAATAGTACTCGCGTCTGTTCCCAGCAAGTACAGTGTATTGGACTGAAGAGGAGCTACTGTTCTTGTCAGTTTCCTAAGCAGAGTTGAACTAGATATGGCCCCTGTGTGTAGGAAGCACAGTTCTTTTGTTCTGAGCAAGCTCACTGTTCGGACCCCATAAAAAAGACATTAGAGTAGAAGAGTGCTCTTTTCTCAAAAGCAGAGTGTGTTTCTTATGAGGCGAGCTAGTGTTTGTTTCCCAGTCAGAAATGGAGTTGAATCCCATGCAGTTTCTGGTCCTATGAGCAAGAGTTGTTTTCTGGTAATAAAGTCACTATTGCGCTCCCATTGCCATACACAGTGCAAATAGCACTCGCATCTGTTCCCAGCAATTACAGTGTATTGGACTGAAGAGGAGCTACTGTTCTTGTCAGTTTCCGAAGAATAGTTGAACTAGATATGGCCCGTGTCTGTAGGAAGCACATTGCTTTTGTTCTGAGCAAGCTCACTGTTCGGACCCCATAGGAAACACAGTAGAGTAGAAGAGTGCTCTTTTCTCAAAAGCAGAGTGTGTTTCTTGTAAGGCGAGCTAGTTTTTGTTTCCCAGTCAGAAATGGAGTTGAATCCCATGCAGTTTCTTGTCCTATGAGTAAGAGTTGTTTTCTGATAAGAAGAGTCACTATTGTGCTCCTATTGCCATACACAGGGCAAATAGCACTCGTGTCTGTTCCCAGCTAGTACAGTGTATTGGACTGAAGAGGAGCTACCATTCTTGTCAGTTTCATAAGCAGAGTTGAACTAGATATGGCCCGTGTGTGTAGGAAGCACATTTCTTTTGTTCTGAGCAAGCTCACTGTTCGGACCCCATAGTAAACACAGTAGAGTAGAAGAGTGCTCTTTTCTCAAAAGTAGAGAGTGTTTCTTGTTAGGCGAGCTAGCGTTTGTTTCCCAGTCCTAAATGGAGTTGAATCACATGCAGTTTTTGGTCCTATGAGCAAGAGTTTTTTTCTGGTAAGGAAAGTCACTATTGCGCTCCCATTTCCATACACAGTGCAAATAGCAATCGCATCTGTTCCCAGGAAGTACAGTGTATTGGACTGAAGCGGAGCTACTGTTCTTGTCAGTTTCCTAAGCAGAGTTGAACTGATATGGCCCCTGTGTGTAGGCAGCACAGTTCTTTTGTTCTGAGCAAGGTCACTGTTCGGATCATATAGAAACACAGAAGAATAGAAGAGTGCTCTTTTCTCAAAAGCAGAGTGTGTTTCTTGTAAGGCGAGCTAGTGTTTGTTTCCCAGTCAGAAATGGAGTTGAATCCCATGCAGTTTCTTGTCCTATGAGTAAGAGTTGTTTTCTCATAAGAAGAGTCATTATTGTGCTCCTATTGCCATACACAGGGCAAATAGCACTCGCGTCTGTTCCCAGCTAGTACAGTGTATTGGACTGAAGAGGAGCTACCGTTCTTGTCAGTTTCCTAAGCAGAGTTGAACTAGATATGGCCCGTGTGTGTAGGAAGCACATTTCTTTTGTTCTGAGCAAGCTCACTGTTCGGACCCCATAGTAAACACAGTAGAGTAGAAGAGTGCTCTTTTCTCAAAAGCAGAGAGTGTTTCTTGTTAGGCGAGCTAGCGTTTGTTTCCCAGTCCTAAATGGAGTTGAATCACATGCAGATTCTTGTCCTACGAGCAATAGTTTTTTTCTGGTAAGAAGAGTCACTATTGCGCTCCCATTGTCATACACAGGGCAAATAGCTCTGGCATCTGTTCCCAGCAGGTACAGTGTATTGGACTGAATAGGAGCTACTGTTCTTGTCAGTTTCCTAAGCAGAGTTGAACTACATATGGTCCGTGTGTGTAGGAAGCACAGTTCTTTTGTTCTGAGCAAGCTCACTGTTCGGACCCCAAAGGAAACACAGTAGAGTGGAAGAGTGCTCTTTTCTCAAAAGCAGAGTGTGTTTCTTGTAAGGCGAGCTAGCATTTGTTTCCCAGTCCTAAATGGAGCTGAATCACATGCAGTTTCTGGTCCTACGAGCAAGAGTTGTTTTCTGGTAAGGAAAGTCACTATTGCGCTCCCATTGCCATACACAGTGCCAATAGTACTCGCGTCTGTTCCCAGCAAGTACAGTGTATTGGACTGAAGAGGAGCTACTGTTCTTGTCAGTTTCCTAAGCAGAGTTGAACTAGATATGGCCCCTTTGTGTAGGAAGCACAGTTCTTTTGTTCTGAGCAAGCTCAATGTTCAGACCCCATAGGAAACACAGTAGAGTAGAAGACTGCTCTTTTCTCAAAAGCAGAGTGTGTTTCTTATGAGGCAAGCTAGTGTTTGTTTCCCAGTCAGAAATGGAGTTGAATCCCATGCAGTTTCTGGTCCTATGAGCAAGAGTTGTTTTCTGGTAATAAAGTCACTATTGCGCTCCCTTTGCCATACACAGTGCAAATAGCACTCACATCTGTTCCCAGCAATTACAGTGTATTGGACTGAAGAGGAGCTACTGTTCTTGTCAGTTTCTTAAGCAGAGTTGAACTAGATATGGCCCGTGTGTGTAGGAAGCACATTGCTTTTGTTCTGAGCAAGCTCACTGTTCGGACCCCATAGGAAACACAGTAGAGTAGAAGAGTGCTCTTTTCTCAAAAGCAGAGTGTGTTTCTTGTAAGGCGAGCTAGAGTTTGTTTCCCAGTCAGAAATGGAGTTGAATCCCATGCAGTTTCTTGTCCTATGAGTAAGAGTTGTTTTCTGATAAGAAGAGTCACTATTGTGCTCCTATTGCCATACACAGGGCAAATAGCACTCGCGTCTGTTCCCAGCTAGTACAGTGTATTGGACTGAAGAGGAGCTACCGTTCTTGTCAGTTTCCTAAGCAGAGTTGAACTAGATATGGCCCGTGTGTGTAGGAAGCACAGTTCTTTTGTTCTGAGCAAGCTCACTGTTCGGACCCCATAATAAACACAGTAGAGTAGAAGAGTGCTCTTTTCTCAAAAGCAGAGAGTGTTTCTTGTTAGGCGAGGTAGCGTTTGTTTCCCAGTCCTAAATGGAGTTGAATCACATGCAGATTCTTGTCCTACGAGCAAGAGTTTTTTTCTGGTAAGAAGAGTCACTATTGCGCTCCCATTGTCATACACAGGGCAAATAGCTCTGGCATCTGTTCCCAGCAGGTACAGTGTATTGGACTGAACAGGACCTTCTGTTCTTGTGAGTTGCCTAAGCAGAAATGAACTAGATATGGCAGTATTTGTATGAAGCACAGTTCTTTTGTTCTGAGCAAGCTCACTGTTTGGCCCTATAGGAAACACAGTAGAGTAGAAGAGTTCTCTTTTCTCAAAAGCAGAGTGTGTTTCTTGTAAGGCGAGCTAGTGTTTGTTTCCCAGTCAGAAATGGAGTTGAATCCCATGCAGTTTCTGGTCCTACGAGCAAGATGTGTTTTCTGGTAAGGAAAGTCACTATTGAGCTCCCATTTACATACACAGTGCAAATAGCACTCGTGTCTGTTCCCAGCAAGTACAGTGTATTGGACTGAATATGAGCTACAGTTCTTGTCAGTTTCCTAAGCAGAGTTGAACTAGATATGGCCCATGTGTGTAGGAAGCACAGTTCTTTTGTTCTGAGCAAGCTCACTGTTCGGACCCCATAGGAAACACAGTAGAGTAGAAGAGTGCTCTTTTCTCAAAAGCAGAGTGTGTTTCTTGTAAGGCGAGCTAGCGTTTGTTTCCCAGTCCTAAATGGAGTTGAATCACATGCAGTTTCTTGTCCTACGAGCAAGAGTTGTTTTCTGGTAAAGAATCACTGTTGTGCTCCCATTGTCATACACAGGGCAAATAGCACTGGCGTCTGTTCCCAGCATGTACAGTGTATTGGACTGAAGAGGATCTACTGTTCTTGTCAGTTTCCTAAGCAGAATTGAACTAGATATGGCCGTATTTGTAGGAAGCACAGTTCTTTTGTTCTGAGCAAACTCACTGTTCTGGCCCTATAGGAAACACAGTAGAGTAGAAGAGTGCTCTTTTATCAAAAGCAGAGTGTGTTTCTTGTAAGGCGAGCTAGCGTTTGTTTCCCAGTCCTAAATGGAGTTGAATTCTATGCAGTTTCTGGTCCTACCTGCAAGAGTTGTTTTCTGGTAAGGAAAGTCACTATTGCGCTCCCATTTCCATACACAGTACAAATAGCACTCGCATCTGTTCCCAGCCAGTACAGTGTATTGGACTGAAGCGGAGCTACTGTTCTTGTCAGTTTCCTAAGCAGAGTTGAACTAGATATGGCCCCTGTGTGTAGAAAGCACAGGTCTTTTTTTCTGAGCAAGCTCACTGTTCGGACACCATAGGAAAAACAGTCGAGTAGAAGTGTGCTCTTTTCTCAAAAGCAGAGTGTGTTTCTTGTAAGGCGAGCTAGCATTTGTTACCTAGTCCTAAATGGAGTTGAAACACGTGCAGTTTATTGTCCTACGAGCAAGAGTTGTTTTCTGTTAAGAAGAGTCACTATTGTGCTCCCATTGTCATACACAGTGCAAATAGCACTGGCGTCTGTTCCCAGCATGTACAGTGTACTGGACTGAAGAGGATCTACTGTTCTTTTCAGTTTCCTAAGCAGAATTGAACTAGATATGGCCGTATTTGTATGAAGCACAGTTCTTTTGTTCTGAGCAAGCTCACTGTTTTGGCCCTATAGGAAACACAGTAGGGTAGAAGAGTGCTCTTTTCTCAAAAGCAGAGTGTGTTTCTTGTAAGGCGAGCTAGCGTTTGTTTCCCAGTCCTAAATGGAGTTGAATCACATGCAGTTTTTGGTCCTACGAGCAAGAGTTGTTTTCTGGTAAGGAAAGTCACTATTGCGCTCTCATTTCCATACACAGTGCAAATAGCACTCGCATCTGTTCCCAGCAAGTACAGTGTATTGGACTGAAGGGGATCTACTGTTCCTGTCAGTTTCCTAAGCAGAGTTGAAAAAGATATGGCCCCTGTGTGTAGGAAGCACAGTTCTTTTGTTCTGAGCAAGCTCACTGTTCGGACCCCATAGAAAACACATTAGAGTAGAAGAGTGCTCTTTTCTCAAAAGCAGAGAGTGTTTCTTGTAAGGCGAGCTAGCGTTTGTTTCCCAGTCCTAAATGGAGTTGAATCACATGCAGTTTTTGGTCCTACGAGCAAGAGTTATTTTCTCGTAAGCAAAGTCACTATTGCGCTCCCATTGCCATATACAGTGCAAATAGCACTCGCGTCTGTTCCCAGCAAGTACAGTGTATTGAACTGAAGAGGAGCTACGGTTCTTGTCACTTTCCTAAGCAGAGTTGAACTAGATATGGCCCCTGTGTGTAGGAAGCACAGTTCTATTGTTCTGAACAAGCTCACTGTTCGGACCCCATAGGAAACACAGTAGAGTAGAAGAGTGCTCTTTTCTCAAAAGCAGAGTGTGTTTCTTGTAAGGAGAGCTAGCGTTTGTTTTCCAGTCCTAAATGGAGTTGAATCACATCCAGTTTCTGGTCCTACGAGCAAGAGTTGTTTTCTGGTAAGAAGAGTCACTATTGCGCTCCCATTGTCATACACAGAGCAAATAGCACTGGCGTCTGTTCCCAGCAAGTACAGTGTATTGGACTGAAGTGGAGATACTGTTCTTGTCAGTTTCCTAAGCAGAGTTGAACTAGATATGGCCCCTGTGTGTAGGAAGCACAGTTCTTTTGTTCTGAGCAAGCTCACTGTTCGGACCCCATAGAAAAGACATTAGAGTAGAAGAGTGCTCTTTTCTCAAAAGCAGAGTGTGTTTCTTATGAGGCAAGCTAGTGTTTGTTTCCCAGTCAGAAATGGAGTTGAATCCCATGCAGTTTCTGGTCCTATGAGCAAGAGTTGTTTTCTGGTAATAAAGTCACTATTGCGCTCCCATTGCCATACACAGTGCAAATAGCACTCGCATCTGTTCCCAGCAATTACAGTGTATTGGACTGAAGAGGAGCTACTGTTCTTGTCAGTTTCTTAAGCAGAGTTGAACTAGATATGGCCCGTGTGTGTAGGAAGCACATTGCTTTTGTTCTGAGAAAGCTCACTGTTCGGACCCCATAGGAAACACAGTAGAGTAGAAGAGTGCTCTTTTCTCAAAAGCAGAGTGTGTTTCTTGTAAGGCGAGCTAGAGTTTGTTTCCCAGTCAGAAATGGAGTTGAATCCCATGCAGTTTCTTGTCCTATGAGTAAGAGTTGTTTTCTGATAAGAAGAGTCACTATTGTGCTCCTATTGCCATACACAGGGCAAATAGCACTCACGTCTGTTCCCAGCTAGTACAGTGTATTGGACTGAAGAGGAGCTACCGTTCTTGTCAGTTTCCTAAGCAGAGTTGAACTAGATATGGCCCGTGTGTGTAGGAAGCACAGTTCTTTTGTTCTGAGCAAGCTCACTGTTCGGACCCCATAGGAAACACAGTAGAGTAGAAGAGTGCTCTTTTCTCAAAAGCAGAGAGTGTTTCTTGTTAGGCGAGGTAGCGTTTGTTTCCCAGTCCTAAATGGAGTTGAATCACATGCAGATTCTTGTCCTACGAGCAAGAGTTTTTTTCTGGTAAGAAGAGTTACTATTGCGCTCCCATTGTCATACACAGGGCAAATAGCTCTGGCATCTGTTCCCAGCAGGTACAGTGTATTGGACTGAACAGGACCTACTGTTCTTGTGAGTTTCCTAAGCAGAAATGAACTAGATATGGCAGTATTTGTATGAAGCACAGTTCTTTTGTTCTGAGCAAGCTCACTGTTTGGCCCTATAGGAAACACAGTAGAGTAGAAGAGTTCTCTTTTCTCAAAAGCAGAGTGTGTTTCTTGTAAGGCGAGCTAGTGTTTGTTTCCCAGTCAGAAATGGAGTTGAATCCCATGCAGTTTCTGGTCCTACGAGCAAGATGTGTTTTCTGGTAAGGAAAGTCACTATTGAGCTCCCATTTACATACACAGTGCAAATAGCACTCGCGTCTGTTCCCAGCAAGTACAGTGTATTGGACTGAATAGGAGCTACTGTTCTTGTCAGTTTCCTAAGCAGAGTTGAACTAGATATGGCCCATGTGTGTAGGAAGCACAGTTCTTTTGTTCTGAGCAAGCTCACTGTTCGGACCCCATAGGAAACACAGTAGAGTAGAAGAGTGCTCTTTTCTCAAAAGCAGAGTGTGTTTCTTGTAAGGCGAGCTAGCATTTGTTTCCCAGTCCTAAATGGAGTTGAATCACATGCAGTTTCTTGTCCTACGAGCAAGAGTTGTTTTCTGGTAAAGAGTCACTGTTGTGCTCCCATTGTCATACACAGGGCAAATAGCACTGGCGTCTGTTCCCAGCATGTACAGTGTATTGGACTGAAGAGGATCTACTGTTCTTGTCAGTTTCCTAAGCAGAATTGAACTAGATATGGCCGTATTTGTAGAAAGCACAGTTCTTTTGTTCTGAGCAAACTCACTGTTCTGGCCCTATAGGAAACACAGTAGAGTAGAAGAGTGCTCTTTTCTCAAAAGCAGAGTGTGTTTCTTGTAAGGCGAGCTAGCGTTTGTTTCCCAGTCCTAAATGGAGTTAAATTCTATGCAGTTTCTGGTCCTACCTGCAAGAGTTGTTTTCTGGTAAGGAAAGTCACTATTGTGCTCCCATTTCCATACACAGTACAAATAGCACTCGCATCTGTTCCCAGCCAGTACAGTGTATTGGACTGAAGCGGAGCTACTGTTCTTGTCAGTTTCCTAAGCAGAGTTGAACTAGATATGGCCCCTGTGTGTAGAAAGCACAGGTCTTTTTTTCTGAGCAAGCTCACTGTTCGGACACCATAGGAAAAACAGTCGAGTAGAAGTGTGCTCTTTTCTCAAAAGCAGAGTGTGTTTCTTGTAAGGCGAGCTAGCATTTGTTTCCTAGTCCTAAATGGAGTTGAAACACGTGCAGTTTATTGTCCTACGAGCAAGAGTTGTTTTCTGGTAAGAAGAGTCACTATTGTGCTCCCATTGTCATACACAGTGCAAATAGCACTGGCGTCTGTTCCCAGCATGTACAGTGTACTGGACTGAAGAGGATCTACTGTTCTTTTCAGTTTCCTAAGCAGAATTGAACTAGATATGGCCGTATTTGTATGAAGCACAGTTCTTTTGTTCTGAGCAAGCTCACTGTTTTGGCCCTATAGGAAACACAGTAGGGTAGAAGAGTGCTCTTTTCTCAAAAGCAGAGTGTGTTTCTTGTAAGGCGAGCTAGCGTTTGTTTCCCAGTCCTAAATGGAGTTGAATCACATGCAGTTTTTGGTCCTACGAGCAAGAGTTATTTTCTCGTAAGCAAAGTCACTATTGCGCTCCCATTGCCATATACAGTGCAAATAGCACTCGCGTCTGTTCCCAGCAAGTAAAGTGTATTGAACTGAAGAGGAGCTACGGTTCTTGTCACTTTCCTAAGCAGAGTTGAACTAGATATGGCCCCTGTGTGTAGGAAGCACAGTTCTATTGTTCTGAACAAGCTCACTGTTCGGACCCCATAGGAAACACAGTAGAGTAGAAGAGTGCTCTTTTCTCAAAAGCAGAGTGTGTTTCTTGTAAGGAGAGCTAGCGTTTGTTTTCCAGTCCTAAATGGAGTTGAATCACATCCAGTTTCTGGTCCTACGAGCAAGAGTGGTTTTCTGGTAAGAAGAGTCACTATTGCACTCCCATTTTCATACACAGGACAAATAGCACTGGCGTCTGTTCCCAGCATGTACAGTGTATTGGACTGAAGAGGATCTACTGTTCTTGTCAGTTTCCTAAGCAGAATAGAACTAGATATGGCCCGTGTGTGTAGGAAGCACAGTTCTTTTGTTCTGAGCAAACTCACTGTTCTGGCCCTAGAGGAAACACAGTAGAGTTGAAGAGTGCTCTTTTCTGAAAAGCAGAGTGTGTTTCTTGTAAGGCGAGCTAGCGTTTGTTTCCCAGTCCTAAATGGAGTTGAATCACATGCAGTTTCTTGTCCTATGAGCAAGAGTTGTTTTCTGGTAAAGAATCACTGTTGTGCTCCCATTGTCATACACAGGGCAAATAGCACTGGCGTCTGTTCCCAGCATGTACAGTGTATTGGACTGAAGAGGATCTACTGTTCTTGTCAGTTTCCTAAGCAGAATTGAACTAGATATGGCCGTATTTGTAGGAAGCACAGTTCTTTTGTTCTGAGCAAACTCACTGTTCTGGCCCTATAGGAAACACAGTAGAGTAGAAGAGTGCTCTCTTATCAAAAGCAGAGTGTGTTTCTTGTAAGGCGAGCTAGCGTTTGTTTCCCAGTCCTAAATGGAGTTGAATTCTATGCAGTTTCTGGTCCTACCTGCAAGAGTTGTTTTCTGGTAAGGAAAGTCACTATTGCGCTCCCATTTCCATACACAGTACAAATAGCACTCGCATCTGTTCCCAGCCAGTACAGTGTATTGGACTGAAGCGGAGCTACTGTTCTTGTCAGTTTCCTAAGCAGAGTTGAACTAGATATGGCCCCTGTGTGTAGAAAGCACAGGTCTTTTTTTCTGAGCAAGCTCACTGTTCGGACACCATAGGAAAAACAGTCGAGTAGAAGTGTGCTCTTTTCTCAAAAGCAGAGTGTGTTTCTTGTAAGGCGAGCTAGCATTTGTTACCTAGTCCTAAATGGAGCTGAAACACGTGCAGTTTATTGTCCTACGAGCAAGAGTTGTTTTCTGTTAAGAAGAGTCACTATTGTGCTCCCATTGTCATACACAGTGCAAATAGCACTGGCGTCTGTTCCCAGCATGTACAGTGTACTGGACTGAAGAGGATCTACTGTTCTTTTCAGTTTCCTAAGCAGAATTGAACTAGATATGGCCGTATTTGTATGAAGCACAGTTCTTTTGTTCTGAGCAAGCTCACTGTTTTGGCCCTATAGGAAACACAGTAGGGTAGAAGAGTGCTCTTTTCTCAAAAGCAGAGTGTGTTTCTTGTAAGGCGAGCTAGCGTTTGTTTCCCAGTCCTAAATGGAGTTGAATCACATGCAGTTTTTGGTCCTACGAGCAAGAGTTGTTTTCTGGTAAGGAAAGTCACTATTGCGCTCTCATTTCCATACACAGTGCAAATAGCACTCGCATCTGTTCCCAGCAAGTACAGTGTATTGGACTGAAGGGGATCTACTGTTCTTGTCAGTTTCCTAAGCAGAGTTGAAAAAGATATGGCCCCTGTGTGTAGGAAGCACAGTTCTTTTGTTCTGAGCAAGCTCACTGTTCGGACCCCATAGAAAACACATTAGAGTAGAAGAGTGCTCTTTTCTCAAAAGCAGAGAGTGTTTCTTGTAAGGCGAGCTAGCGTTTGTTTCCCAGTCCTAAATGGAGTTGAATCACATGCAGTTTTTGGTCCTACGAGCAAGAGTTATTTTCTCGTAAGCAAAGTCACTATTGCGCTCCCATTGCCATATACAGTGCAAATAGCACTCGTGTCTGTTCCCAGCAAGTACAGTGTATTGAACTGAAGAGGAGCTACGGTTCTTGTCACTTTCCTAAGCAGAGTTGAACTAGATATGGCCCCTGTGTGTAGGAAGCACAGTTCTATTGTTCTGAACAAGCTCACTGTTCGGACCCCATAGGAAACACAGTAGAGTAGAAGAGTGCTCTTTTCTCAAAAGCAGAGTGTGTTTCTTGTAAGGAGAGCTAGCGTTTGTTTTCCAGTCCTAAATGGAGTTGAATCACATCCAGTTTCTGGTCCTACGAGCAAGAGTTGTTTTCTGGT
Source organism: Peromyscus eremicus (assembly GCF_949786415.1). Classification (NCBI taxonomy): domain Eukaryota; kingdom Metazoa; phylum Chordata; class Mammalia; order Rodentia; family Cricetidae; genus Peromyscus; species Peromyscus eremicus. Next base: position 59,963 of record NW_026736435.1, read on the forward strand.
AAGAAGAGTCACTATTGCGCTCCCATTGTCATACACAGAGCAAATAGCACTGGCGTCTGTTCCCAGCAAGTACAGTGTATTGGACTGAAGTGGAGATACTGTTCTTGTCAGTTTCCTAAGCAGAGTTGAACTAGATATGGCCCCTGTGTGTAGGAAGCACAGTTCTTTTGTTCTGAGCAAGCTCACTGTTCGGACCCCATAGAAAAGACATTAGAGTAGAAGAGTGCTCTTTTCTCAAAAGCAGAGTGTGTTTCTTATGAGGCAAGCTAGTGTTTGTTTCCCAGTCAGAAATGGAGTTGAATCCCATGCAGTTTCTGGTCCTATGAGCAAGAGTTGTTTTCTGGTAATAAAGTCACTATTGCGCTCCCATTGCCATACACAGTGCAAATAGCACTCGCATCTGTTCCCAGCAATTACAGTGTATTGGACTGAAGAGGAGCTACTGTTCTTGTCAGTTTCTTAAGCAGAGTTGAACTAGATATGGCCCGTGTGTGTAGGAAGCACATTGCTTTTGTTCTGAGAAAGCTCACTGTTCGGACCCCATAGGAAACACAGTAGAGTAGAAGAGTGCTCTTTTCTCAAAAGCAGAGTGTGTTTCTTGTAAGGCGAGCTAGAGTTTGTTTCCCAGTCAGAAATGGAGTTGAATCCCATGCAGTTTCTTGTCCTATGAGTAAGAGTTGTTTTCTGATAAGAAGAGTCACTATTGTGCTCCTATTGCCATACACAGGGCAAATAGCACTCACGTCTGTTCCCAGCTAGTACAGTGTATTGGACTGAAGAGGAGCTACCGTTCTTGTCAGTTTCCTAAGCAGAGTTGAACTAGATATGGCCCGTGTGTGTAGGAAGCACAGTTCTTTTGTTCTGAGCAAGCTCACTGTTCGGACCCCATAGGAAACACAGTAGAGTAGAAGAGTGCTCTTTTCTCAAAAGCAGAGAGTGTTTCTTGTTAGGCGAGGTAGCGTTTGTTTCCCAGTCCTAAATGGAGTTGAATCACATGCAGATTCTTGTCCTACGAGCAAGAGTTTTTTTCTGGTAAGAAGAGTTACTATTGCGCTCCCATTGTCATACACAGGGCAAATAGCTCTGGCATCTGTTCCCAGCAGGTACAGTGTATTGGACTGAACAGGACCTACTGTTCTTGTGAGTTTCCTAAGCAGAAATGAACTAGATATGGCAGTATTTGTATGAAGCACAGTTCTTTTGTTCTGAGCAAGCTCACTGTTTGGCCCTATAGGAAACACAGTAGAGTAGAAGAGTTCTCTTTTCTCAAAAGCAGAGTGTGTTTCTTGTAAGGCGAGCTAGTGTTTGTTTCCCAGTCAGAAATGGAGTTGAATCCCATGCAGTTTCTGGTCCTACGAGCAAGATGTGTTTTCTGGTAAGGAAAGTCACTATTGAGCTCCCATTTACATACACAGTGCAAATAGCACTCGCGTCTGTTCCCAGCAAGTACAGTGTATTGGACTGAATAGGAGCTACTGTTCTTGTCAGTTTCCTAAGCAGAGTTGAACTAGATATGGCCCATGTGTGTAGGAAGCACAGTTCTTTTGTTCTGAGCAAGCTCACTGTTCGGACCCCATAGGAAACACAGTAGAGTAGAAGAGTGCTCTTTTCTCAAAAGCAGAGTGTGTTTCTTGTAAGGCGAGCTAGCATTTGTTTCCCAGTCCTAAATGGAGTTGAATCACATGCAGTTTCTTGTCCTACGAGCAAGAGTTGTTTTCTGGTAAAGAGTCACTGTTGTGCTCCCATTGTCATACACAGGGCAAATAGCACTGGCGTCTGTTCCCAGCATGTACAGTGTATTGGACTGAAGAGGATCTACTGTTCTTGTCAGTTTCCTAAGCAGAATTGAACTAGATATGGCCGTATTTGTAGAAAGCACAGTTCTTTTGTTCTGAGCAAACTCACTGTTCTGGCCCTATAGGAAACACAGTAGAGTAGAAGAGTGCTCTTTTCTCAAAAGCAGAGTGTGTTTCTTGTAAGGCGAGCTAGCGTTTGTTTCCCAGTCCTAAATGGAGTTAAATTCTATGCAGTTTCTGGTCCTACCTGCAAGAGTTGTTTTCTGGTAAGGAAAGTCACTATTGTGCTCCCATTTCCATACACAGTACAAATAGCACTCGCATCTGTTCCCAGCCAGTACAGTGTATTGGACTGAAGCGGAGCTACTGTTCTTGTCAGTTTCCTAAGCAGAGTTGAACTAGATATGGCCCCTGTGTGTAGAAAGCACAGGTCTTTTTTTCTGAGCAAGCTCACTGTTCGGACACCATAGGAAAAACAGTCGAGTAGAAGTGTGCTCTTTTCTCAAAAGCAGAGTGTGTTTCTTGTAAGGCGAGCTAGCATTTGTTTCCTAGTCCTAAATGGAGTTGAAACACGTGCAGTTTATTGTCCTACGAGCAAGAGTTGTTTTCTGGTAAGAAGAGTCACTATTGTGCTCCCATTGTCATACACAGTGCAAATAGCACTGGCGTCTGTTCCCAGCATGTACAGTGTACTGGACTGAAGAGGATCTACTGTTCTTTTCAGTTTCCTAAGCAGAATTGAACTAGATATGGCCGTATTTGTATGAAGCACAGTTCTTTTGTTCTGAGCAAGCTCACTGTTTTGGCCCTATAGGAAACACAGTAGGGTAGAAGAGTGCTCTTTTCTCAAAAGCAGAGTGTGTTTCTTGTAAGGCGAGCTAGCGTTTGTTTCCCAGTCCTAAATGGAGTTGAATCACATGCAGTTTTTGGTCTTACGAGCAAGAGTTATTTTCTCGTAAGCAAAGTCACTATTGCGCTCCCATTGCCATATACAGTGCAAATAGCACTCGCGTCTGTTCCCAGCAAGTACAGTGTATTGAACTGAAGAGGAGCTACGGTTCTTGTCACTTTCCTAAGCAGAGTTGAACTAGATATGGCCCCTGTGTGTAGGAAGCACAGTTCTATTGTTCTGAACAAGCTCACTGTTCGGACCCCATAGGAAACACAGTAGAGTAGAAGAGTGCTCTTTTCTCAAAAGCAGAGTGTGTTTCTTGTAAGGAGAGCTAGCGTTTGTTTTCCAGTCCTAAATGGAGTTGAATCACATCCAGTTTCTGGTCCTAGGAGCAAGAGTGGTTTTCTGGTAAGAAGAGTCACTATTGCACTCCCATTTTCATACACAGGACAAATAGCACTGGCGTCTGTTCCCAGCATGTACAGTGTATTGGACTGAAGAGGATCTACTGTTCTTGTCAGTTTCCTAAGCAGAATAGAACTAGATATGGCCCGTGTGTGTAGGAAGCACAGTTCTTTTGTTCTGAGCAAACTCACTGTTCTGGCCCTAGAGGAAACACAGTAGAGTTGAAGAGTGCTCTTTTCTGAAAAGCAGAGTGTGTTTCTTGTAAGGCGAGCTAGCGTTTGTTTCCCAGTCCTAAATGGAGTTGAATCACATGCACTTTTTGGTCCTACGAGCAAGAGTTGTTTTCTGGTAAGAAAAGTCACTATTGCACTCCCATTGCCATACACAGTGCAAAGAGCACTCGCGTTTGTTTTCAGCAAGTTCAGTGTATTGGACTGAAGCGGAGCTACTGTTCTTGTCAGTTTCCTAAACAGAGTTGAACTAGATATGGCCCGTGTGTGTAGGAAGCACAGTACTTTTGTTCTAAGCAAGCTCACTGTTCGGACCCCATAGGAAACACAGTAGAGTAGAAGAGTGCTCTTTTCTCAAAATCAGAGTGTCTTTCTTGTAAGGCGAGCTAGTGTTTGTTTCCCAGTCCTAAATGGAGTTGAATCACATGCAGTTTTTGGTCCTATGAGCAAGAGTTTTTTTCTGGTAAGGAAAGTCACTATTGCGCTCCCATTTCCATACACAGTGCAAATAGCAATCGCCTCTGTTCCCAGGAAGTACAGTGTATTGGACTGAAGCGGAGCTACTGTTCTTGTCAGTTTCCTAAGCAGAGTTGAACTAGATATGGCCCCTGTGTGTAGGGAGCACAGTTCTTTTTTTCTGAGCAAGCCCACTGTTCGGACCATATAGAAACACAGAAGAATAGAAGAGTGCTCTTTTCTCAAAAGCAGAGTGTGTTTCTTGTAAGGCGAGCTAGTGTTTGTTCCCCAGTCAGAAATGGAGTTGAATCCCATGCAGTTTCTGGTCCTACGAGCAAGAGGTGTTTTCTGATAAGAAGAGTCACTATTGCGCTCCTATTGCCATACACAGTACAAATAGGACTCGCGTCTGTTCCCAGCTAGTACAGTGCATTGGACTGAAGAGGAGCTACCGTTCTTGTCAGTTTCCTAAGCAGAGTTGAACTAGATATGGCCCGTGTGTGTAGGAAGCACAGTTCTATTGTTCTGAGCAAGCTCACTGTTAGGACCCCATAGGAAACACAGTAGAGCAGAAGAGTGCTCATTTCTCAAAAGCAGAGTGTGTTTCTTGTAAGGCAAGCTAGTGTTTGTTTTCCAGTCAGAAATGGAGTTGAATCCCATGCAGTTTCTGGTCCTACGAGCAAGAGTTGTTTTCTGGTAAGAAGAGTCACTATTGCGCTCCCATTATCATACACAGAGCAAATAGCACTGGCGTCTGTTCCCAGCAAGTAAAGTGTATTGGACTGAAGTGGAGATACTGTTCTTGTCAGTTTCCTAAGCAGAGTTGAACTAGATATGGCCCCTGTGTGTAGGAAGCACAGTTCTTTTGTTCTGAGCAAGCTCACTGTTCGGACCCCATAGAAAAGACATTAGAGTAGAAGAGTGCTCTTTTCTCAAAAGCAGAGTGTGTTTCTTATGAGGCGAGCTAGTGTTTGTTTCCCAGTCAGAAATGGAGTTGAATCCCATGCAGTTTCTGGTCCTATGAGCAAGAGTTGTTTTCTGGTAATAAAGTCACTATTGCGCTCCCATTGCCATACACAGTGCAATTAGCACTCGCATCTGTTCCCAGCAATTACAGTGTATTGGACTGAAGAAGAGCTACTGTTCTTGTCAGTTTCCTAAGCAGAGTTGAACTAGATATGGCCCGTGTGTGTAGGAAGCACATTGCTTTTGTTCTGAGCAAGCTCACTGTTCGGACCCCATAGGAAACACAGTAGAGTAGAAGAGTGCTCTTTTCTCAAAAGCAGAGTGTGTTTCTTGTAAGGCGAGCTAGTGTTTGTTTCCCAGTCAGAAATGGAGTTGAATCCCATGCAGTTTCTTGTCCTATGAGTAAGAGTTGTTTTCTCATAAGAAGAGTCACTATTGTGCTCCTATTGCCATACACAGGGCAAATAGCACTCGCGTCTGTTCCCAGCTAGTACAGTGTATTGGACTGAAGAGGAGCTACCGTTCTTGTCAGTTTCCTAAGCAGAGTTGAACTAGATATGGCCCGTGTGTGTAGGAAGCACAGTTCTTTTGTTCTGAGCAAGCTCACTGTTCGGACCCCATAGTAAACACAGTAGAGTAGAAGTGTGCTCTTTTCTCAAAAGCAGAGAGTGTTTCTTGTTAGGCGAGGTAGCGTTTGTTTCCCAGTCCTAAATGGAGTTGAATCACATGCAGATTCTTGTCCTACGAGCAAGAGTTTTTTTCTGGTAAGAAGAGTCACTATTGCGCTCCCATTGTCATACACAGGGCAAATAGCTCTGGCATCTGTTCCCAGCAGGTACAGTGTATTGGACTGAACAGGAGCTACTGTTCTTGTGAGTTTCCTCAGCAGAAATGAACTAGATATGGCAGTATTTGTATGAAGCACAGTTCTTTTGTTCTGAGCAAGCTCACTGTTTGGCCCTATAGGAAACACAGTAGAGTAGAAGAGTTCTCTTTTCTCAAAAGCAGAGTGTGTTTCTTGTAAGGCGAGCTAGTGTTTGTTTCCCAGTCAGAAATGGAGTTGAATCCCATGCAGTTTCTGGTCCTACGAGCAAGATGTGTTTTCTGGTAAGGAAAGTCACTATTGAGCTCCCATTTACATACACAGTGCAAATAGCACTCGCGTCTGTTCCCAGCAAGTACAGTGTATTGGACTGAATAGGAGCTACTGTTCTTGTCAGTTTCCTAAGCAGAGTTGAACTAGATAAGGCCCATGTGTGTAGGAAGCACAGTTCTTTTGTTCTGAGCAAGCTCACTGTTCGGACCTTATAGGAAACACAGTAGAGTAGAAGAGTGCTCTTTTCTCAAAAGCAGAGTGTGTTTCTTGTAAGGCGAGCTAGCATTTGTTTCCCAGTCCTAAATGGAGTTGAATCACATGCAGTTTCTTGTCCTATGAGCAAGAGTTGTTTTCTGGTAAAGAGTCACTGTTGTGCTCCCATTGTCATACACAGGGCAAATAGCACTGGCGTCTGTTCCCAGCATGTACAGTGTATTGGACTGAAGAGGATCTACTGTTCTTGTCAGTTTCCTAAGCAGAATTGAACTAGATATGGCCGTATTTGTAGGAAGCACAGTTCTTTTGTTCTGAGCAAACTCACTGTTCTGGCCCTATAGGAAACACAGTAGAGTAGAAGAGTGCTCTTTTCTCAAAAGCAGAGTGTGTTTCTTGTAAGGCGAGCTAGCGTTTGTTTCCCAGTCCTAAATGGAGTTGAATTCTATGCAGTTTCTGGTCCTACCTGCAAGAGTTGTTTTCTGGTAAGGAAAGTCACTATTGCGCTCCCATTTCCATACACAGTACAAATAGCACTCGCATCTGTTCCCAGCCAGTACAGTGTATTGGACTGAAGCGGAGCTACTGTTCTTGTCAGTTTCCTAAGCAGAGTTGAACTAGATATGGCCCCTGTGTGTAGAAAGCACAGGTCTTTTTTTCTGAGCAAGCTCACTGTTCGGACACCATAGGAAAAACAGTCGAGTAGAAGTGTGCTCTTTTCTCAAAAGCAGAGTGTGTTTCTTGTAAGGCGAGCTAGCATTTGTTTCCTAGTCCTAAATGGAGTTGAAACACGTGCAGTTTATTGTCCTACGAGCAAGAGTTGTTTTCTGGTAAGAAGAGTCACTATTGTGCTCCCATTGTCATACACAGTGCAAATAGCACTGGCGTCTGTTCCCAGCATGTACAGTGTACTGGACTGAAGAGGATCTACTGTTCTTTTCAGTTTCCTAAGCAGAATTGAACTAGATATGGCCGTATTTGTATGAAGCACAGTTCTTTTGTTCTGAGCAAGCTCACTGTTTTGGCCCTATAGGAAACACAGTAGGGTAGAAGAGTGCTCTTTTCTCAAAAGCAGAGTGTGTTTCTTGTAAGGCGAGCTAGCGTTTGTTTCCCAGTCCTAAATGGAGTTGAATCACATGCAGTTTTTGGTCCTACGAGCAAGAGTTGTTTTCTGGTAAGGAAAGTCACTATTGCGCTCTCATTTCCATACACAGTGCAAATAGCACTCGCATCTGTTCCCAGCAAGTACAGTGTATTGGACTGACGGGGATCTACTGTTCTTGTCAGTTTCCTAAGCAGAGTTGAAAAAGATATGGCCCCTGTGTGTAGGAAGCACAGTTCTTTTGTTCTGAGCAAGCTCACTGTTCGGACCCCATAGAAAACACATTAGAGTAGAAGAGTGCTCTTTTCTCAAAAGCAGAGAGTGTTTCTTGTAAGGCGAGCTAGCGTTTGTTTCCCAGTCCTAAATGAGTTGAATCACATGCAGTTTTTGGTCCTACGAGAAAGAGTTATTTTCTCGTAAGCAAAGTCACTATTGTGCTCCCATTGCCATATACAGTGCAAATAGCACTCGCGTCTGTTCCCAGCAAGTACAGTGTATTGAACTAAAGAGGAGCTACGGTTCTTGTCACTTTCCTAAGCAGAGTTGAACTAGATATGGCCCCTGTGTGTAGGAAGCACAGTTCTATTGTTCTGAACAAGCTCACTGTTCGGACCCCATAGGAAACACAGTAGAGTAGAAGAGTGCTCTTTTCTCAAAAGCAGAGTGTGTTTCTTGTAAGGAGAGCTAGCGTTTGTTTTCCAGTCCTAAATGGAGTTGAATCACATCCAGTTTCTGGTCCTAGGAGCAAGAGTGGTTTTCTGGTAAGAAGAGTCACTATTGCACTCCCATTTTCATACACAGGACAAATAGCACTGGCGTCTGTTCCCAGCATGTACAGTGTATTGGACTGAAGAGGATCTACTGTTCTTGTCAGTTTCCTAAGCAGAATAGAACTAGATATGGCCCGTGTGTGTAGGAAGCACAGTTCTTTTGTTCTGAGCAAACTCACTGTTCTGGCCCTAGAGGAAACACAGTAGAGTTGAAGAGTGCTCTTTTCTGAAAAGCAGAGTGTGTTTCTTGTAAGGCGAGCTAGCGTTTGTTTCCCAGTCCTAAATGGAGTTGAATCACATGCACTTTTTGGTCCTACGAGCAAAAGTTGTTTTCTGGTAAGAAAAGTCACTATTGCACTCCCATTGCCATACACAGTGCAAAGAGCACTCGCGTTTGTTTTCAGCAAGTTCAGTGTATTGGACTGAAGCGGAGCTACTGTTCTTGTCAGTTTCCTAAACAGAGTTGAACTAGATATGGCCCGTGTGTGTAGGAAGCACAGTACTTTTGTTCTAAGCAAGCTCACTGTTCGGACCCCATAGGAAACACAGTAGAGTAGAAGAGTGCTCTTTTCTCAAAATCAGAGTGTCTTTCTTGTAAGGCGAGCTAGTGTTTGTTTCCCAGTCCTAAATGGAGTTGAATCACATGCAGTTTTTGGTCCTATGAGCAAGAGTTTTTTTCTGGTAAGGAAAGTCACTATTGCGCTCCCATTTCCATACACAGTGCAAATAGCAATCGCCTCTGTTCCCAGGAAGTACAGTGTATTGGACTGAAGCGGAGCTACTGTTCTTGTCAGTTTCCTAAGCAGAGTTGAACTAGATATGGCCCCTGTGTGTAGGGAGCACAGTTCTTTTTTTCTGAGCAAGCCCACTGTTCGGACCATATAGAAACACAGAAGAATAGAAGAGTGCTCTTTTCTCAAAAGCAGAGTGTGTTTCTTGTAAGGCGAGCTAGTGTTTGTTCCCCAGTCAGAAATGGAGTTGAATCCCATGCAGTTTCTGGTCCTACGAGCAAGAGGTGTTTTCTGATAAGAAGAGTCACTATTGCGCTCCTATTGCCATACACAGTACAAATAGGACTCGCGTCTGTTCCCAGCTAGTACAGTGCATTGGACTGAAGAGGAGCTACCGTTCTTGTCAGTTTCCTAAGCAGAGTTGAACTAGATATGGCCCGTGTGTGTAGGAAGCACAGTTCTATTGTTCTGAGCAAGCTCACTGTTAGGACCCCATAGGAAACACAGTAGAGCAGAAGAGTGCTCATTTCTCAAAAGCAGAGTGTGTTTCTTGTAAGGCAAGCTAGTGTTTGTTTTCCAGTCAGAAATGGAGTTGAATCCCATGCAGTTTCTGGTCCTACGAGCAAGAGTTGTTTTCTGGTAAGAAGAGTCACTATTGCGCTCCCATTATCATACACAGAGCAAATAGCACTGGCGTCTGTTCCCAGCAAGTAAAGTGTATTGGACTGAAGTGGAGATACTGTTCTTGTCAGTTTCCTAAGCAGAGTTGAACTAGATATGGCCCCTGTGTGTAGGAAGCACAGTTCTTTTGTTCTGAGCAAGGTCACTGTTCGGACCCCATAGAAAAGACATTAGAGTAGAAGAGTGCTCTTTTCTCAAAAGCAGAGTGTGTTTCTTATGAGGCGAGCTAGTGTTTGTTTCCCAGTCAGAAATGGAGTTGAATCCCATGCAGTTTCTGGTCCTATGAGCAAGAGTTGTTTTCTGGTAATAAAGTCACTATTGCGCTCCCATTGCCATACACAGTGCAAATAGCACTCGCATCTGTTCCCAGCAATTACAGTGTATTGGACTGAAGAAGAGCTACTGTTCTTGTCAGTTTCCTAAGCAGAGTTGAACTAGATATGGCCCGTGTGTGTAGGAAGCACATTGCTTTTGTTCTGAGCAAGCTCACTGTTCGGACCCCATAGGAAACACAGTAGAGTAGAAGAGTGCTCTTTTCTCAAAAGCAGAGTGTGTTTCTTGTAAGGCGAGCTAGTGTTTGTTTCCCAGTCAGAAATGGAGTTGAATCCCATGCAGTTTCTTGTCCTATGAGTAAGAGTTGTTTTCTCATAAGAAGAGTCACTATTGTGCTCCTATTGCCATACACAGGGCAAATAGCACTCGCGTCTGTTCCCAGCTAGTACAGTGTATTGGACTGAAGAGGAGCTACCGTTCTTGTCAGTTTCCTAAGCAGAGTTGAACTAGATATGGCCCGTGTGTGTAGGAAGCACAGTTCTTTTGTTCTGAGCAAGCTCACTGTTCGGACCCCATAGTAAACACAGTAGAGTAGAAGTGTGCTCTTTTCTCAAAAGCAGAGAGTGTTTCTTGTTAGGCGAGGTAGCGTTTGTTTCCCAGTCCTAAATGGAGTTGAATCACATGCAGATTCTTGTCCTACGAGCAAGAGTTTTTTTCTGGTAAGAAGAGTC
>NW_026736436.1:0-70286 GCF_949786415.1 Peromyscus eremicus
GGGAACAGACTCCAGTGCTATTTGTCCTGTGTATGGCAATGGCAGCCCAATAGTGACTCTTCTTACCAGAAAACAACTCTTGCTCGTAGTACCAGAAACTGCATGTGATTCAACTCCATTTAGGCCTGGGAAACAAACTCTAGCTCGCTTTACAAGAAACACACTCTGGTTTTGAGAAAAGAGCACTCTTCTACTCTACTGTGTTTCCTATAGTGCCAGAACAGTGAGCTTGCTCAGAAAAAAAGAACTGTGCTTCCTACACACACGGGCCATATCTAGTTCAACTCTGCTTAGGAAACTGAGAAGAACAGTAGCTCCTCTTCAGTCCAATACACTGTACTTGCTGGGAACAGACGCGAGTGCTATTTGCACTGTGTATGGCAATGGGAGAACAATAGTGACTTTCCTTACCAGAAAACAACTCTTGCTCGTAGGACCAGAAACTGCATGTGATTCAACTCCATTTAGGACTGAGAAACAAATGCTAGCTCGCCTTACATGAAACACACTCTGCTTTTGAGAAAAGAGCACTCTTCTACTCTACTGTGTTTCTTATGGGGTCCAAACAGTGAGCTTGCTCAGAACCAAAGAACTGTGCTTCCTACACACACGGATCATATCTAGTTCAACTCTGCTTAGTAAACTGACAAGAACAGTAGCTCCTATTCAGTCCAATACAATGTACTTGCGGGAACAGAAGTGAGTGCTATTTGCACTGTGTATGGCAATTGGAGCCCAATAGTGACTTGTCTTACCAGAAAACAACTCTTGCTCGTAGGACAAAAAACTGCATGTGACTCAACTCCATTTAGGACTGGGAAACAAACGCTAGCTCGACTTTTAAGAAACACACTCTGCTTTTGATGAAAGAGCACTCTTCTACTCTACTGTGTTTCCTATGTGTTCCGAACAGTGAGCTTGCTCAGAACAAAAAAACTGTGCTTCCTACACACACGGCCATATCTAGTTCAAGTCTGCTTAGGAACCTGACAAGAACAGTAGATCCTCTTCAGTCCAATACACTGTACTTGCTGGGAACAGACGCCAGTGCTATTTGTCCTGTGTATGGCAATTGCAGCGCAATAGAGACTCCTCTTACCAGAAAACAACTCTTGCTCATGGACCAGAAACTGCATGTGATTCAACTCCATTTAGGACTGGGAAACAAATGCTAGCTCGCCTTACATGAAACACACTCTGCTTTTGAGAAAAGAGCACTCTTCTACTCTACTGTGTTTCCTATGTGTTCAGAACAGTGAGCTTGCTGAGAACAAAAAAACTGTGCTTCCTACACACACGGCCATATCTAGTTCAAGTCTGCTTAGGAACCTGACAAGAACAGTAGATCCTCTTCAGTCCAATACACTGTACTTGCTTGGAACAGACGCCAGTGCTATTTGTCCTGTGTATGGCAATGGCAGCGCAATAGTGACTCTTCTTACCAGAAAACAACTCTTGCTCGTGGACCAGAAACTGCATGAGATTCAACTCCATTTAGGACTGGGAAACAAATGCTAGCTCGCCTTACATGAAACACACTCTGCTTTTGAGAAAAGAGCACTCTTCTACTCTACTGTGTTTCCTATGTTTTCCGAACAGTGAGCTTGCTGAGAACAAAAAAACTGTGCTTCCTACACACACGGACCATATCTAGTTCAACTCTGCTTAGTAAACTGACAAGAACAGTAGCTCCTATTCAGTCCAATACACTGTACTAGCTGGGAAAAGACGCGAGTGCTATTTGCCTTGTGTAGGGCAATGGGAGCACAATAGTGACTTTCCTTACCATAAAACAACTCTTGCTCATAGGACCAGAAACTGCATGTGATTCAACTCCATTTAGGTCTGGGAAACAAATGCTAGCTCGCCTTACATGAAACACACTCTGCTTTTGAGAAAAGAGCACTCTTCTACTCTACTGTGTTTCCTATGGGGTCCGAACAGTGAGCTTGCTCAGAACAAAAGAACTGTGCTTCCTACACACAAGGGCCATATCTGGTTCAACGCTGCTTAGGAAACCGAAAAGAACAGTAGCTCCTTTTCAGTCCAATACACTGTACTTGCGGGGAAGAGACGCGAGTGCTATTTGCACTGTGTATGGCAATTAGAGCACAATAGTGACTCGTCTTACCAGAAAACAACTCTTGCTCGTAGGACAAAAAACTGCATGTGACTCAAATCCATATAGGACTGGGAAACAAACGCTAGCTCGCCTTACAAGAAACACACTCTGCTTTTGAGAAAAGAGCACTCTTCTACTCTACTGTGTTTCCTATGGAGTCCGAACACTGAACTTGCTCAGAACAAAAGAACTGTGCTTCCTACACACACGGCCATATGTAGTTCAATTCTGCTTAGGAACCTGACAAGAACAGTAGATCTTCTTCAGTCCAATACACTGTACTTGCTGGGAACAGACGCCAGTGCTATTTGTCCTGTGTATGGCAATTGCAGCGCAATAGTGACTCTTCTTACCAGAAAACAACTCTTGCTCGTAGTACCAGAAACTGCAAGTGATTCAACTCCATTTAGGCCTGGGAAACAAACTCTAGCTCGCTTTACAAGAAACACACTCTGGTTTTGAGAAAAGAGCACTCTTCTACTCTACTGTGTTTCCTATAGTGCCAGAACAGTGAGCTTGCTCAGAACCAAAGATCTGTGCTTCCTACACACACGGGCCATATCTAGTTCAACTCTGCTTAGGAAACTGAGAAGTACAGTAGCTCCTCTTCAGTCCAATACACTGTACTTGCTGGGAACAGACGCGAGTGCTATTTGCACTGTATATGGCAATGGGAGCGCAATAGTGACTTTCCTTACCAGAAAACAACTCTTGCTCGTAGGACCAGAAACTGCATGTGATTCAACTCCATTTAGGACTGAGAAACAAATGCTAGCTCGCCTTACATGAAACACACTCTGCTTTTGAGAAAAGAGCACTCTTCTACTCTACTGTGTTTCTCTAGGGTCCAAACAGTGAGCTTGCTCAGAACCAAAGAACTGTGCTTCCTACACACACGGATCATATCTAGTTCAACTCTGCTTAGTAAACTGACAAGAACAGTAGCTCCTATTCAGTCCAATACAATGTACTTGCGGGGAACAGAAGTGAGTGCTATTTGCACTGTGTATGGCAATTGGAGCCCAATAGTGAATTGTCTTACCAGAAAACAACTCTTGCTCGTAGGACCAAAAACTGCATGTGACTCAACTCCATTTAGGACTGGGAAACAAACGCTAGCTCGACTTTTAAGAAACACACTCTGCTTTTGATAAAAGAGCACTCTTCTACTCTACTGTGTTTCCTATGTGTTCCGAACAGTGAGCTTGCTCAGAACAAAAAAACTGTGCTTCCTACACACACGGCCATATCTAGTTCAAGTCTGCTTAGGAACCTGACAAGAACAGTAGATCCTCTTCAGTCCAATACACTGTACTTGCTGGGAACAGACGCCAGTGCTATTTGTCCTGTGTATGGCAATTGCAGCGCAATAGTGACTCTTCTTACCAGAAAACAACTCTTGCTCATGGACCAGAAACTGCATGTGATTCAACTCCATTTAGGACTAGGAAACAAATGCTAGCTCGCCTTACATGAAGCACACTCTGCTTTTGAGAAAAGAGCACTCTTCTACTCTACTGTGTTTCCTATGTGTTCAGAACAGTGAGCTTGCTGAGAACAAAAAAACTGTGCTTCCTACACACACGGCCATATCTAGTTCAAGTCTGCTTAGGAACCTGACAAGAACAGTAGATCCTCTTCAGTCCAATACACTGTACTTGCTTGGAACAGACGCCAGTGCTATTTGTCCTGTGTATGGCAATGGCAGCGCAATAGTGACTCTTCTTACCAGAAAACAACTCTTGCTCGTGGACCAGAAACTGCATGTGATTCAACTCCATTTAGGACTGGGAAACAAATGCTAGCTCGCCTTACATGAAACACACTCTGCTTTTGAGAAAAGAGCACTCTTCTACTCTACTGTGTTTCCTATGTTTTACGAACAGTGAGCTTACTGAGAACAAAAAAACTGTGCTTCCTACACACACGGACCATATCTAGTTCAACTCTGCTTAGTAAACTGACAAGAACAGTAGCTCCTATTCAGTCCAATACACTGTACTCGCTGGGAAAAGACGCGAGTGCTATTTGCCTTGTGTAGGGCAATGGGAGCACAATAGTGACTTTCCTTACCATAAAACAACTCTTGCTCATAGGACCAGAAACTGCATGTGATTCAACTCCATTTAGGTCTGGGAAACAAATGCTAGCTCGCCTTACATGAAACACACTCTGCTTTTGAGAAAAGAGCACTCTTCTACTCTACTGTGTTTCCTATGGGGTCCGAACAGTGAGCTTGCTCAGAACAAAAGAACTGTGCTTCCTACACACAAGGGCCATATCTGGTTCAACGCTGCTTAGGAAACCGAAAAGAACAGTAGCTCCTTTTCAGTCCAATACACTGTACTTGCGGAGAAGAGACGCGAGTGCTATTTGCACTGTGTATGGCAATTAGAGCACAATAGTGACTCGTCTTACCAGAAAACAACTCTTGCTCGTAGGACAAAAAACTGCATGTGACTCAAATCCATATAGGACTGGGAAACAAACGCTAGCTCGCCTTACAAGAAACACACTCTGCTTTTGAAAAAAGAGCACTCTTCTACTCTACTGTGTTTCCTATGTGTTCCGAACAGTGAGCTTGCTGAGAACAAAAAAACTGTGCTTCCTACACACACGGCCATATCTAGTTCAAGTCTGCTTAGGAACCTGACAAGAACAGTAGATCCTCTTCAGTCCAATACACTGTACTTGCTGGGAACAGACTCCAGTGCTATTTGTCCTGTGTATGGCAATGGCAGCCCAATAGTGACTCTTCTTACCAGAAAACAACTCTTGCTCGTAGTACCAGAAACTGCATGTGATTCAACTCCATTTAGGCCTGGGAAACAAACTCTAGCTCGCTTTACAAGAAACACACTCTGGTTTTGAGAAAAGAGCACTCTTCTACTCTACTGTGTTTCCTATAGTGCCAGAACAGTGAGCTTGCTCAGAAAAAAAGAACTGTGCTTCCTACACACACGGGCCATATCTAGTTCAACTCTGCTTAGGAAACTGAGAAGAACAGTAGCTCCTCTTCAGTCCAATACACTGTACTTGCTGGGAACAGACGCGAGTGCTATTTGCACTGTGTATGGCAATGGGAGAACAATAGTGACTTTCCTTACCAGAAAACAACTCTTGCTCGTAGGACCAGAAACTGCATGTGATTCAACTCCATTTAGGACTGAGAAACAAATGCTAGCTCGCCTTACATGAAACACACTCTGCTTTTGAGAAAAGAGCACTCTTCTACTCTACTGTGTTTCTTATGGGGTCCAAACAGTGAGCTTGCTCAGAACCAAAGAACTGTGCTTCCTACACACACGGATCATATCTAGTTCAACTCTGCTTAGTAAACTGACAAGAACAGTAGCTCCTATTCAGTCCAATACAATGTACTTGCGGGGAACAGAAGTGAGTGCTATTTGCACTGTGTATGGCAATTGGAGCCCAATAGTGACTTGTCTTACCAGAAAACAACTCTTGCTCGTAGGACAAAAAACTGCATGTGACTCAACTCCATTTAGGACTGGGAAACAAACGCTAGCTCGACTTTTAAGAAACACACTCTGCTTTTGATGAAAGAGCACTCTTCTACTCTACTGTGTTTCCTATGTGTTCCGAACAGTGAGCTTGCTCAGAACAAAAAAACTGTGCTTCCTACACACACGGCCATATCTAGTTCATGTCTGCTTAGGAACCTGACAAGAACAGTAGATCCTCTTCAGTCCAATACACTGTACTTGCTGGGAACAGACGCCAGTGCTATTTGTCCTGTGTATGGCAATTGCAGCGCAATAGAGACTCTTCTTACCAGAAAACAACTCTTGCTCATGGACCAGAAACTGCATGTGATTCAACTCCATTTAGGACTGGGAAACAAATGCTAGCTCGCCTTACATGAAACACACTCTGCTTTTGAGAAAAGAGCACTCTTCTACTCTACTGTGTTTCCTATGTGTTCAGAACAGTGAGCTTGCTGAGAACAAAAAAACTGTGCTTCCTACACACACGGCCATATCTAGTTCAAGTCTGCTTAGGAACCTGACAAGAACAGTAGATCCTCTTCAGTCCAATACACTGTACTTGCTTGGAACAGACGCCAGTGCTATTTGTCCTGTGTATGGCAATGGCAGCGCAATAGTGACTCTTCTTACCAGAAAACAACTCTTGCTCGTGGACCAGAAACTGCATGAGATTCAACTCCATTTAGGACTGGGAAACAAATGCTAGCTCGCCTTACATGAAACACACTCTGCTTTTGAGAAAAGAGCACTCTTCTACTCTACTGTGTTTCCTATGTTTTCCGAACAGTGAGCTTGCTGAGAACAAAAAAACTGTGCTTCCTACACACACGGACCATATCTAGTTGAACTCTGCTTAGTAAACTGACAAGAACAGTAGCTCCTATTCAGTCCAATACACTGTACTAGCTGGGAAAAGACGCGAGTGCTATTTGCCTTGTGTAGGGCAATGGGAGCACAATAGTGACTTTCCTTACCATAAAACAACTCTTGCTCATAGGACCAGAAACTGCATGTGATTCAACTCCATTTAGGTCTGGGAAACAAATGCTAGCTCGCCTTACATGAAACACACTCTGCTTTTGAGAAAAGAGCACTCTTCTACTCTACTGTGTTTCCTATGGGGTCCGAACAGTGAGCTTGCTCAGAACAAAAGAACTGTGCTTCCTACACACAAGGGCCATATCTGGTTCAACGCTGCTTAGGAAACCGAAAAGAACAGTAGCTCCTTTTCAGTCCAATACACTGTACTTGCGGGGAAGAGACGCGAGTGCTATTTGCACTGTGTATGGCAATTAGAGCACAATAGTGACTCGTCTTACCAGAAAACAACTCTTGCTCGTAGGACAAAAAACTGCAAGTGACTCAAATCCATATAGGACTGGGAAACAAACGCTAGCTCGCCTTACAAGAAACACACTCTGCTTTTGAAAAAAGAGCATTCTTCTACTCTACTGTGTTTCCTATGTGTTCCGAACAGTGAGATTGCTGAGAACAAAAAAACTGTGCTTCCTACACACACGGCCATATCTAGTTCAAGTCTGCTTAGGAACCTGACAAGAACAGTAGATCCTCTTCAGTCCAATACACTGTACTTGCTGGGAACAGACTCCAGTGCTATTTGTCCTGTGTATGGCAATGGCAGCCCAATAGTGACTCTTCTTACCATAAAACAACTCTTGCTCGTAGTACCAGAAACTGCATGTGATTCAACTCCATTTAGGCCTGGGAAACAAACTCTAGCTCGCTTTACAAGAAACACACTCTGGTTTTGAGAAAAGAGCACTCTTCTACTCTACTGTGTTTCCTATAGTGCCAGAACAGTGAGCTTGCTCAGAAAAAAGGAACTGTGCTTCCTACACACACGGGCCATATCTAGTTCAACTCTGCTTAGGAAACTGAGAAGAACAGTAGCTCCTCTTCAGTCCAATACACTGTACTTGCTGGGAACAGACGCGAGTGCTATTTGCACTGTGTATGGCAATGGGAGAACAATAGTGACTTTCCTTACCAGAAAACAACTCTTGCTTGTAGGACCAGAAACTGCATGTGATTCAACTCCATTTAGGACTGAGAAACAAATGCTAGCTCGCCTTACATGAAACACACTCTGCTTTTGAGAAAAGAGCGCTCTTCTACTCTACTGTGTTTCTTATGGGGTCCAAACAGTGAGCTTGCTCAGAACCAAAGAACTGTGCTTCCTACACACACGGATCATATCTAGTTCAACTCTGCTTAGTAAACTGACAAGAACAGTAGCTCCTATTCAGTCCAATACAATGTACTTGCGGGGAACAGAAGAGAGTGCTATTTGCACTGTGTATGGCAATTGGAGCCCAATAGTGACTTGTCTTACCAGAAAACAACTCTTGCTCGTAGGACAAAAAACTGCATGTGACTCAACTCCATTTAGGACTGGGAAACAAACGCTAGCTCGACTTTTAAGAAACACACTCTGCTTTTGAGAAAAGAGCACTCTTCTACTCTACTGTGTTTCCTATGTGTTCCGAAAAGTGAGCTTGCTCAGAACAAAAAAACTGTGCTTCCTACACACACGGCCATATCTAGTTCAAGTCTGCTTAGGAACCTGACATGAACAGTAGATCCTCTTCAGTCCAATACACTGTACTTACTGGGAACAGACGCCAGTGCTATTTGTCCTGTGTATGGCAATTGCAGCGCAATAGTGACTCTTCTTACCAGAAAACAACTCTTGCTCATGGACCAGAAACTGCATGTGATTCAACTCCATTTAGGACTGGGAAACAAACGGTAGCTCGCCTTACATGAAACACACTCTGCTTTTGAGAAAAGAGCACTCTTCTACTCTACTGTGTTTCCTATGTGTTCCGAACAGTGAGCTTGCTGAGAACAAAAAAACTGTGCTTCCTACACACACGGACCATATCTAGTTCAACTCTGCTTAGTAAACTGACAAGAAGAGTAGCTCCTATTCAGTCCAATACACTGTACTTGCTGGGAAAAGACGCGAGTGCTATTTGCCTTGTGTAGGGCAATGGGAGCACAATAGTGACTTTCCTTACCATAAAACAACTCTTGCTCATAGGACCAGAAACTGCATGTGATTCAACTCCATTTAGGTCTGGGAAACAAATGCTAGCTCGCCTTACATGAAACACACTCTGCTTTTGAGAAAAGAGCACTCTTCTACTCTACTGTGTTTCCTATGGGGTCCGAACAGTGAGCTTGCTCAGAACAAAAGAACTGTGCTTCCTACACACAAGGGCCATATCTGGTTCAACGCTGCTTAGGAAACCGAAAAGAACAGTAGCTCCTTTTCAGTCCAATACACTGTACTTGCGGGGAAGAGACGCGAGTGCTATTTGCACTGTGTATGGCAATTAGAGCACAATAGTGACTCGTCTTACCAGAAAACAACTCTTGCTCGTAGGACAAAAAACTGCATGTGACTCAAATCCATATAGGACTGGGAAACAAACGCTAGCTCGCCTTACAAGAAACACACTCTGCTTCTGAAAAAAGAGCACTCTTCTACTCTACTGTGTTTCCTATGTGTTCCCGAACAGTGAGCTTGCTGAGAACAAAAAAACTGTGCTTCCTACACACACGGCCATATCTATTTCAAGTCTGCTTAGGAACCTGACAAGAACAGTAGATCCTCTTCAGTCCAATACACTGTACTTGCTGGGAACAGACTCCAGTGCTATTTGTCCTGTGTATGGCAATGGCAGCCCAATAGTGACTCTTCTTACCAGAAAACAACTCTTGCTCGTAGTACCAGAAACTGCATGTGATTCAACTCCATTTAGGCCTGGGAAACAAACTCTAGCTCGCTTTACAAGAAACACACTCTGGTTTTGAGAAAAGAGCCCTCTTCTACTCTACTGTGTTTCCTATAGTGCCAGAACAGTGAGCTTGCTCAGAAAAAAAGAACTGTGCTTCCTACACACACGGGCCATATCTAGTTCAACTCTGCTTAGGAAACTGAGAAGAACAGTAGCTCCTCTTCAGTCCAATACACTGTACTTGCTGGGAACAGACGCGAGTGCTATTTGCACTGTGTATGGCAATGGGAGAACAATAGTGACTTTCCTTACCAGAAAACAACTCTTGCTCGTAGGACCAGAAACTGCATGTGATTCAACTCCATTTAGGACTGAGAAACAAAAGCTAGCTCGCCTTACATGAAACACACTCTGCTTTTGAGAAAAGAGCGCTCTTCTACTCTACTGTGTTTCTTATGGGGTCCAAACAGTGAGCTTGCTCAGAACCAAAGAACTGTGCTTCCTACACACACGGATCATATCTAGTTCAACTCTGCTTAGTAAACTGACAAGAACAGTAGCTCCTATTCAGTCCAATACAATGTACTTGCGGGGAACAGAAGCGAGTGCTATTTGCACTGTGTATGGCAATTGGAGCCCAATAGTGACTTGTCTTACCAGAAAACAACTCTTGCTCGTAGGACAAAAAACTGCATGTGACTCAACTCCACTTAGGACTGGGAAACAAACGCTAGCTCGACTTTTAAGAAACACACTCTGCTTTTGAGAAAAGAGCACTCTTCTACTCTACTGTGTTTCCTATGTGTTCCGAACAGTGAGCTTGCTCAGAACAAAAAAACTGTGCTTCCTACACACACGGCCATATCTAGTTCAAGTCTGCTTAGGAACCTGACAAGAACAGTAGATCCTCTTCAGTCCAATACACTGTACTTGCTGGGAACAGACGCCAGTGCTATTTGTCCTGTGTATGGCAATTGCAGCGCAATAGTGACTCTTCTTACCAGAAAACAACTCTTGCTCATGGACCAGAAACTGCATGTGATTCAACTCCATTTAGGACTGGGAAACAAATGCTAGCTCGCCTTACATGAAACACACTCTGCTTTTGAGAAAAGAGCACTCTTCTACTCTACTGTGTTTCCTATGTGTTCCGAACAGTGAGCTTGCTGAGAACAAAAAAACTGTGCTTCCTACACACACGGCCATATCTAGTTCAAGTCTGCTTAGGTACCTGACAAGAACAGTAGATCCTCTTCTGTCCAATACACTGTACTTGCTGGGAACAGACTCTTGTGCTATTTGTTTTGTGTATGGCAATGGCAGCGCAATAGTGACTCTTCTTACCAGAAAACAACTCTTGCTCGTAGTACCAGAAACTGCATGTGATTCAACTCCATTTAGTCCTGGGAAACAAACTCTAGCTCGCTTTACAAGAAACACACTCTGGTTTTGAGAAAAGAGCACTCTTCTACTCTACTGTGTTTCCTATAGTGCCAGAACAGTGAGCTTGCTCAGAAAAAAAGAACTGTGCTTCCTACACACATGGGCCATATCTAGTTCAACTCTGCTTAGGAAACTGAGAAGAACAGTAGCTCCTCTTCTGTCCAATACACTGTACTTGCTGGGAACAGACGCGAGTGCTATTTGCACTGTGTATGGCAACGGGAGCGCAATAGTGACTTTCTTTACCAGAAAACAACTCTTGCTCGTAGGACCAGAAACTGCATGTGATTCCACTCCATTTAGGACTGGGAAACAAACGCTAGCTCGCCTTACAAGAATCACACTCTGCTTTAGAGAAAAGAGCACTCTTCTACTCTACTGTGTTTCCTATGGGGTCCAAACAGTGAGCTTGCTCAGAACAAAAGAACTGTGCTTCCTACACACACGGACCATATCTAGTTCAACTTTGCTTAGTAAACTGACAAGAACAGTAGCTCCTATTCAGTCCAATACACTGTACTTGCTGGGTAAAGACGCGAGTGCTATTTGCCTTGTGTAGGGCAATGGGAACACAATAGTGACTTTCCTTACCATAAAACAACTCTTGCTCATAGGACCAGAAACTGCATGTGATTTAACTTTATTTAGGTCTGGGAAACAAATGCTAGCTCGCCTTACAAAAACACACTCTGCTTTTGAGAAAAGAGCACTCTTCTACTCTACTGTGTTTCCTATGGGGTCCGAACAGTGAGCTTGCTCAGAACAAAAGAACTGTGCTTCCTACACACACGGCCATATGTAGTTCTATTCTGCTTAGGAACCTGACAAGAACAGTAGATCCTCTTCAGTCCAATACACTGTACTTGCTGGGAACAGACGCCAGTGCTATTTGTCCTGTGTATGGCAATGGCAGCGCAAAAGTGACTCCTCTTACCATAAAACAACTCTTGCGCGTAGGACTAGAAACTGCATGTGATTAAACTCCATTTAGGACTGGGAAACAAACGCTAGCTCGCCTTACAAGAAACACACTCTGCTTTAGAGAAAAGAGCACTCTTCTACTCTACTGTGTTTCCTATAGGGCCAGAACAGTGAGCTTGCTCAGAACAAAAGAGCTGTGCTTCCTACACATGGGCCATAACTAGTTCCACTCTGCTTAGGAAACTGACAAGAACAGTAGCTCCTCTTCAGTCCGATACAATGTACTTGCTGGGAACAGACGTGAGTGCTATTTGCACTGTGTATGGCAATGGGAGCGCAATAGTGACTTTCTTTACCAGAAAACAACTCTTGCTCGTAGGACCAGAAACTGCATGTGATTCAACTCCATTTAGGACTGGGAAACAAACGCTAGCTCGCCTTACAAGAAACACAATCTGCTTTTGAGAAAAGAGCACTCTTCTACTCTACTGTGTTTCCTATAGGGCCAGAACAGTGAGCTTGCTCAGAACAAAAGAACTGTGCTTCCTACACACACGGCCATATCTAGTTCAACTCTGCTGAGGAAACTGACAAGAACAGTAGCTCCTAATCAGTCCAATACACAGTACTTGAACGGAACAGACGCGAGTACTATTTGCACTGTGTATGGCATTTGGAGCGCAATAGTGACTCTTCTTACCAGAAAACAACTCTTGCTCGTAGGACCAAAAACTGCATGTGACTCAACTCCATTTAGGACTGGGAAACAAATGCGAGCACACCTTACAAGAAAAACACTCTGCTTTAGAGAAAAGAGCACTCTTCTACTCTACTGTGTTTCCTATGTGGTCCAAACAGTAAGCTTGCTCAGAACAAAAGAACTGTGCTTCCTACACACACGGGCCATATCTCGTTCAACTCTTCTTAGGAAACTGACAAGAACAGTAGCTCCTAATCAGTCCAACACACAGTACTTGAACGGAACAGACGCGAGTACTATTTGCACTGTGTATGGCATTTGGAGCGCAATAGTGACTCTTCTTACCAGAAAACAACTCTTGCTCGTAGGACCAAAAACTGCATGTGACTCAACTCCATTTAGGACTGGGAAACAAATGCGAGCACACCTTACAAGAAAAACACTCTGCTTTACAGAAAAGAGCACTCTTCTACTCTACTGTGTTTCCTATGTGGTCCAAACAGTAAGCTTGCTCAGAACAAAAGAACTGTGCTTCCTACACACACGGGCCATATCTCGTTCAACTCTTCTTAGGAAACTGACAAGAACAGTAGCTCCTATTCAGTCCAATACACTGTACTTGCTGGGAACAGACTCGAGTGGTATTTGCACTGTGTATGGCAATTGGAACACAATAGTGACTCTTCTTACCAGAAAACAACTCTTGCTCATAGTACAAAAAACTGCATGTGACTCAACTCCATTTAGGACTGGGAAACAAACGCTAGCTCGCCTTCCAAAAACACACTCTGCTTTTGAGAAAAGAGCACTCTTCTACTCTACTGTGTTTCCTATGTGTTCCGAAGAGTGCGCTTGCTCAGAACAAAAAAAAATGTGCTTCCTACAGACACGGCCATATCTAGTTCAAGTCTGCTTACGAAACTGACAAGAACAGTAGCTCCTATTCAGTCTGATACACTGTACTTGCTGGGAACAGACGCGAGTGCTATTTGCACTGTATATGGCATTTGGAGCGCAACAGTGACTCTTCTTACCAGAAAACAACTCTTGCTTGTAGGACAAAAAACTGCATGTGACTCAACTCCATTTAGGACTGGGAAACAAACGTGAGCTCGCCTTACAAGAAACACACTCTGCTTTTAAGAAAAGTGCACTCTTCTACTCTACTGTGTTTCCTATAGGGCCAGAACAGTGAGCTTGCTCAGAACATAAGAACTGTGCTTCCTACACACACGGGCCATATCTAGTTCAACTCTGCTTAGGAAACTGACAAGAACAGTAGCTCCTCTTCAGTCTGATACACTGTACTTGCTGGGAACAGACGCATGTGCTATTTGCACTGTGTATGGCAATGGGAGCGCAATAGTGACATTCCTTACCAGAAAACAACTCTTGCTCATAGGACCAGAAACTGCATGTGATTCCTCTCCATTTAGGACTGGGAAAGAAACGGTAGCTCGCCTTACAAGAAACACACTCTGCTTCAGAGAAAAGAGCACTCTTCTACTCTACTGTGTTTCCTATGGGGTCCAAACATTGAGCTTGCTCAGAACAAAAGAACTGTGCTTCCTACACAACGGGCCATATCTAGTTCAACTCTGCTTAGTAAACTGACAAGAACAGTAGCTCCTCTTCAGTCCAATACACAGTACTTGCTCGGAAGAGACGCGAGTGCTATTTGCACTGTGTATGGCAATTAGAGCACAATAGTGACTCGTCTTACCAGAAAACAACTCTTGCTCGTAGGACAAAAAACTGCATGTGACTCAACTCCATTTAGGACTGGGAAAGAAACACTAGCTCGCCTTCCAAGAAACACACTCTGCTTTTGAGAAAAGAGCACTCTTCTACTTTACTGTTTACTAAGTGTTCCGAACAGTGAGCTTGCTCAGAACAAAAAAACTGTGCTTCCTACAAACATTGCCACATGTAGTTCAAGTCTGCTTCGGAACCTGAGAAGAACAGTAGATCCTCTTCAGTCTGATACACTGTACTTGCTGGGAACAGACGGGAGGGCTATTTGCCTTGGATATGGCAATGGGAGCGCAATAGTGACTTTCCTTACCAGAAAACAACTCTTGTTTGTAGGACCAGAAACTGCATGTGATTCCACTCCATTTAGGACTGGGAAACAAACGCTAGCTCGCCTTACAAGAAACACACTCTGCTTTTGAGAAAAGAGCACTCTTCTACTCTACTGTGTTTCCTATGGGGTCCAAAGAGTGAGCTTGCTCAGAACAAAAGAACTGTGCTTCCTACACACACCGACCCTATCTAGTTCAACTCTGCTTAGGAAACTGACAAGAACAGTAGCTCCTCTTCAGTCCGATACACTGTATATGCTGGGAACAGACGCGAGTGCTATTTGCACTGTGTATGGCAATGGGAGCTCAATAGTTACTTTCCTTACCAGAAAAGAGCTCTTGCTCATAGGACCAGAAACTGGATGGGATTCAACTCCATTTAGGACTGGGAAACAAACGCTAGCTCGCCTTACATGAAACACACTCTGCTTTTGAGAAAAGAGCACAATTCTACTCTTCTGTGTTTCCTATGGGGTCCGAACAGTGAGCTTGCTCAGAACAAATGAACTGAGCTTCCTACACACACGGCCATATCTAGTTCAATTCTGCTTAGGAACCTGACAAGAACAGTAGATCCTCTTCAGTCCAATACACTGTACTTGCTGGGAACAAACGCCAGTGCTATTTGTCCTGTGTATGGCAATGGCAGCGCAATATTGACTCTTCTTACCAGAAAACAACTCTTGCTCGTAGGACCAGAAACTGCATGTGATTCAACTCCATTTAGGACTGGGAAACAAACGCTAGCTCGCCTTACAAGAAACACACTCTGCTTTAGAGAAAATAGCACTCTTCTACTCTACTGTGTTTCTTATAGGGCCAGAACAGTGAGCTTGCTCAGAACAAAAGAACTGTGCTTCCTACACACGGGCCATATCTAGCTCAACTCTGCTTACGAAACTGAGAAGAACAGTAGCTCCTATTCAGTCCAATACACTGTACTTGTTGGGAACAGATGCGTGTGCTATTTGCACTGTGTATTGCATTTGGAGCGCAATAGTGACTCTTCTTACCAGAAAACAACTCTTGCTTGTAGGACCAAAAACTGCCTGTGACAACTCCATTTAGGACTGGGAAACAAACGCGAGCTCACCTTACTAGAAACACACTCTGCTTTAGAGAAAAGAGCACTCTTCTTCTCTACTGTGTAACCTATGGGGTCCGAACAGTGAGCTTGCTCAGAACAAAAAAACTGTGCTTCCTACACACACGGCCATAACTAGTTCAAGTCTGATTAGGAACCTGACAAGAACAGTAGATCCTCTTTCGTCCAATACACTGTACTTGCTGGGAAAAGACGCCAGTGCTATTTGTCCTGTGTATGGCAATGGCAGCGCAATAGTGACTCTTCTTACCAGAAAACAGCTCTTGCTTGTAGGACCAGAAACTGCATGTGATTCAACTCCATTTAGGACTGGGAAACAAACGCTAGCTCGCCTTACAAGAAACACACTCTGCTTTTGAGAAAAGAGCACTCTTCTACTCTACTGTGTCTATGTGGTCTAAACAGTGAGCTTGCTCAGAACAAAAGAAATGTGCTTCCTACACACGCGGGACATATCTCGATCAACTCTGCTTAGGAAACTGACAAGAACAGTAGCTCCTCTTCAGTCCGATACACTGTACTTGCTGGAAACAGACGCGAGTGCTATTTGCACTGTGTATTGCAATGGGAGCGCAATAGTGACTTTCCTTACCAAAAAACAACTCTTGCTCGTAGGACCAGAACCTGCATGTGATTCAACTCCATATGGGACTGGGAAACAAACGCTAGCTCGCCTTACAAGAAACACAATCTGCTTTTGAGAAAAGAGCACTCTTCTACTCTACTGTGTTTCCTATAGGGCCAGAACAGTGAGCTTGCTCAGAAGAAAAGAACCGTGCTTCCTACACACACGGCCATATCTAGTTCAACTCTGCTTAGGAACCTGACAAGAACAGTAGATCCTCTTCAGTCCAATACACTGTACATGCTGGGAACAGACGCGTGTGCTATTTGCCCTGTGTATGACAATGGGAGCACAATAGTGACTCTTCTTACCAGAAAACAACTCTTGCTCGTAGGACCAGAAACTGCATGTGATACAACTCCACTTAGGACTGGGAAACAAACACTAACTCGCCTTACAAGAAACACACTCTGATTTAGAGAAAAAAGCACTCTTATACTCTATTGTGTTTCCTAGGAGGTCCGAACAGTGAACTTGCTCAGAACAAAAGAACTGTGCTTCCTACACACACGGCCATATCTAGATCAATTCTGCTTAGGAACCTGACAAGAACAGTAGATCCTCTTCAGTCCAATACACTGTACTGCTGGGAACAGACAACAGTGCTATTTGTCCTGTGTATGGCAATGGCAGGGCAATAGTGACTCTTCTTACCATAAAACAACTCTTGCTCGTAGGACCAGAAACTGCATGTGATTCAACTCCATTTAGGACTGGGAAACAAACGCTAGCTCGCCCTACAAGAAACACATTCTGCTTTTGAGAAAAGAGCACTCTTCTACTCTACAGTTTTTCCTATGGGGTCCAAACAGTGAGCTTGCTCAGAACAAAAGAACTGTGCTTCCTACACACACGGGACATATCTCGTTCACCTCTGCTTAGGCAACTGACAAGAACAGTAGCTCCTCTTCAGTCCGATAAACTGTACTTGCTGGGAACAGACGTGAGTGCTATTTGCACTGTTATGGCAATGGGAGAGCAATAGTGACTTTCCTTACCAGAAAACAACTCTTGGTCGTAGGACCAGAAACTGCATGTGATTCAACTCCATTTAGTACTGGGAAACAAACGCTAGCTCGCATTACAAGAAACACAATCTGCTTTTGAGAAAAGAGCACTCTTCTACTCTACTGTGTTTCCTATTGGGCCAGAACAGTGAGCTTGCTCAGAACAAAAGAACTGTGCTTCCTACACACAGGGCCATATCCAGTTCAACTCTGCTGAGGAAACTGACAAGAACAGTAGCTCCTAATCAGTCCAATACACTGTACTTGAAGGGAACAGACGCGAGTACTATTTGCACTGTGCATTGCATTTGGAGCGCAATAGTGACTCTTCTTACCAGAAAACAACTCTTGCTCGTAGGACCAAAAACTGTATGTGACTCAACTCCATTTAGGACTGGGAAAGAAACGCGAGCTCACCTTACAAGAAAAACACTCTGCGTTAGAGAAAAGAGCACTCTTCTACTCTACTGTGTTTCCTATGGGGTCCAAACAGTGAGCTTGCTCAGAACAAAATAACTGTGCTTCCTACACACACAGGCCATATCTCGTTCAACTCTTCTTAGGAAACTGACAAGAACAGTAGCTCCTATTCAGTCCAATACACTGTACTTATGGGAACAGACGCGAGTGCTATTTGCACTGTGTATGGCAATTGGAACACAATAGTGACTCGTCTTACCAGAAAACAACTCTTGATTGTAGGACAAAAAACTGCATGTGACTCAACTCCATTTAGGACTGGGAAACAAACACTAGCTCGCCTGCCAAGAAACACACTCTGCTTTTGAGAAAAGAGCACTCTTCTACTCTACTGTGTTTCCTATGAGGTCCGAACAGTGAGCTTGCTCAGAACAAAAAAACCGTGCTTCCTACACACACCACCATACCTAGGTCAATTCTGCTTAGGAACCTGACAAGAACAGTAGATCCTCTTCAGTCCAATACACTGTACTTCTGGGAACAGACAACAGTGCTATTTGTCCTGTGTATGGCAATGGCAGCGCAATAGTGATTCTTCTTACCTGAAAACAACTCTTGCTCATAGGACGAGAAACTGCATGGGATTCAACTCCATTTAGGACTGGGAAACAAACGCTAGCTCGCCTTACAAGAAACACACTCTGCTTTTAAGAAAAGAGCACTCTTCTACTCTACTGTGTTTCCTATGGGGTCTAAACAGTGAGCTTGCTCAGAACAAAACAACTGTGCTTCCTACACACACGGGCCATATCTAGTTCAACTCTGCTTAGGAACCTGACAAGAACAGTAGATCCTCTTCAGTCCAATACACTGTACTTGCTCGGAACAGACGCGAGTGCTATTTGCACTGTGTATGGCAATTGGAGCACAATAGTGACTCGTCTTACCAGAAAACAACTCTTGCTCGTAGGACAAAAACTGCATGTGACTCAACTCCATTTAGGACTGGGAAACAAACGCTAGCTCGCCTTCCAAAAACACACTCTGCTTTTGAGAAAAGAGCACTCTTCTACTCTACTGTGTTTCCTATGTGTTCCGAACAGTGAGCTTGCTCAGAACAAAAAATCTGTGCTTCCTACACACACTGCCATATCTAGTTCAAGTCTGCTTAGGAAACTGACAAGAACAGTAGCTCCTATTCAGTCTGATACACTGTACTTGCTGGGAACAGACGCGAGTGCTATTTGCACTGTATATGGCATTTGGAGCGCAACAGTGACTCTTCTTACCAGAAAACAACTCTTGCTCGTAGGACAAAAAACTGCATGTGACTCAACTCCATTTAGGACTGGGAAACAAACGCGAGCTCGCCTTACAAGAAACACACTCTGCTTTTAAGAAAAGTGCACTCTTCTACTCTACTGTGTTTCCTAGGAGGTCCGAACAGTGAACTTGCTCAGAACAAAAGAACTGTGCATCCTACACACACGGCCATATCTAGTTCAATTCTGCTTAGGAACCTGACAAGAACAGTAGATCCTCTTCAGTCCAATACACTGTACTGCTGGGAACAGACAACAGTGCTATTTGTCCTGTGTATGGCAATGGCAGGGCAATAGTGACTCTTCTTACCATAAAACAACTCTTGCTCATAGGACCAGAAACTGCATGTGATTCAACTCCATTTAGGACTGGGAAACAAACGCTAGCTCGCCTTACAAGAAACACACTCTGCTTTAGAGAAAAGAGCACTCTTCTACTCTACTGTGTTTCCTATAGTGCCAGAACAGTGAGCTTGCTCAGAACAAAAGAACTGTGCTTCCTACACTCGGGCCATATCTAGTCCAACTCTGCTTAGGAAACTGACAAGAACAGTAGCTCCTCTTCAGTCCGATACACTGTACTTCCTGGGAACAGACGGGACTGCTATTTGCACTGTGTATGGCTATTGGAGCACAATAGTGACTCGTCTTACCAGAAAACAACTCTTGCTCATAGGACCAGAAACTGCATGTGATTCAACTCCATTTAGGACTGGGAAATAAACGCTAGCTCACCCTACAAGAAACACACTCTGCTTTTGAGAAAAGAGCACTCTTCTACTCTACTGTGTTTCCTACGGGGTCCAAACAGTGAGCTTGCTCAGAACAAAAGAACTGTGCTTCCTACACACACGGGACATATCTCGTTCACCTCTGCTTAGGAAACTGACAAGAACAGTAGCTCCTCTTCAGTCCGATACACTGTACTTTTTGGGAACAGACGTGAGTGCTATTTGCACTGTGTAGGGCAATGGGAGCGCAATAGTGACTTTCCTTACCAGAAAACAACTCTTGGTCGTAGGACCAGAAACTGCATGTGATTCAACTCCATTTAGGAGTGGGAAACAAACGCTAGCTCGCCTTACAAGAAACACAATCTGCTTTTGAGAAAAGAGCACTCTTCTACTCTACTGTGCTTCCTATTGGGCCAGAACAGTGAGCTTGCTCAAAACAAAAGAACTGTGCTTCCTACACACACGGCCATATCTAGTTCAACTCTGCTGAGGAAACTGACAAGAACAGTAGCTCCTAATCAGTCCAATACACTGTACTTGATGGGAACAGACGCGAGTACTATTTGCACTGTGTATGGCATTTGGAGCGCAATAGTGACTCTTCTTACCAGAAAACAACTCTTGCTCGTAGGACCAAAAACTGCATGTGACTCAACTCCATTTAGGACTGGGAAACAAACGCGAGCTCACCTTACAAGAAAAACACTCTGCTTTAGAGAAAAGAGCACTCTTCTACTCTACTGTGTTTCCTATGGGGTGCAAACAGTGAGCTTGCACAGAACAATATAACTGTGCTTCCTACACACACGGGCCATATCTCATTCAACTCTTCTTAGGAAACTGACAAGAACAGTAGCTCCTATTCAGTCCAATACACTGTACTTGCTGGGAACAGACGCGAGTGCTATTTGCACTGTGTATGGCAATTGGAACACAATAGTGACTCGTCTTACCAGAAAACAACTCTTGATCGTAGGACAAAAAACTGCATGTGACTCAACTCCATTTAGTACTGGGAAAAAAACACTAGCTCGCCTTCCAAGAAACACACTCTGCTTTTGAGAAAAGAGCACTCTTCTACTCTACTGTGTTTCCTATGTGTTCCGAACAGTGAGCTTGCTCAGAACAAAAAAACTGTGCTTCCTACACACACGGCCATATCTAGTTCAAGTCTGCTTAGGAAACTGACAAGAACAGTAGCTCCTACTCAGTCTGATACACTGTACTTGCTGGGAACAGACGCGAGTGCTATTTGCACTGTATAAGGCACTTGGAGCGCAACAGTGACTCTTCTTACCAGAAAACATCTCTTGCTCGTAGGACAAAAAACTGCATGTGACTCAACTCCATTTAGGACTGGGAAACAAACGCGAGCTCGCCTTACAAGAAACACACTCTGCTTTTAAGAAAAGTGCACTCTTCTACTCTACTGTGTTTCCTATAGGGCCGGAACAGTGAGCTTGCTCAGAACATAAGAACTGTGCTTCCTACACACACGGCCATATCTAGTTCAATTCTGCTTAGGAAACTGACAAGAACAGTAGATCCTCTTCATTCTGATACACTGTACTTGCTGGGAACAGACGCATGTGCTATTTGCACTGTGTATGGCAATGGGAGCGCAATAGTGACTTTCCTTACCAGAAAACAACTCTTGCTCATAGGACCAGAAACTGCATATGATTCCACTCCATTTAGGACTGGGAAACAAACGATAGCTCGCCTTACAAGAAACACACTCTGCTTTAGAGAAAAGAGCACTCTTGTACTCTACTGTGTTTCCTAAGGGGTCCAAACAGTGAGCTTGCTCAGAACAAAAGAACTGTGCTTCCTACACATACGGGCCATATCTAGTTCAACTCTGCTTAAGAAACTGACAAGAACAGTAGCTCCTCTTCAGTCCAATACACTGTACTTGCTCGGAACAGACGCGAGTGCTATTTGCACTGTGTATGGCAATTGGAGCACAATAGTGACTCGTCCTACCAGAAAACAACTCATGCTCGTAAGACAAAAAACTGCATGTGACTCAACTCCATTTAGGACTGGAAAACAAACACTAGCTCGCCTTCCAAGAAACACACTCTGCTTTTGAGAAAAGAGCACTCTTCTACTCTACTTTGTTTCCTATAGGGCCAGAAAAGTGAGCTTGCTCAGAACATAAGAACTGTGCTTCCTACACACACGGGCCATATCTAGTTCAACTCTGCTTAGGAAACTGACAAGAACAGTAGCTCCTCTTCAGTTTGATACACTGTACTTGCTGGGAACAGACGCATGTGCTATTTGCACTGTGTATGGCAATTGGAACACAATAGTGACTCTCCTTACCAAAAAACAACTCTTGCTCGTAGGACCAGAAACTGCATGTGATTCAACTCCATATAGGACTGGGAAACAAACTCTAGCTCCCCTTACAAGAAACACAATCTGCTTTTGAGAAAAGAGCACTCTTCTACTCTACTGTGTTTCCTATAGGGCCAGAACAGTGAGCTTGCTCAGAACAAAAGAACTGTGCTTCCTACACACACGGCCATATCTAGTTCAACTCCGCTTAGGAACCTGACAAGAATAGTAGATCCTCTTCAGTCCAATACACTGTACTAGCTGGGAACAGACACGTGTGCTATTTGCCCTGTGTATGACAATGGGAGCACAATAGTGACTCTTCTTACCAGAAAACAACTCTTGCTCGTAGGACCAGAAACTGCATGTGATTACACTCCATTTAGAACTGGGAAACAAACACTAGCTCGCCTTACAAGAAACACTATCTGCTTTAGAGAAAAGAGCACTCTTCTACTCTACTGTGTTTCCTATAGGGCCAGAACAGTGAGCTTGCTCCGAAGAAAAGAACTGTGCTTCCTACACTCGGGCCATATCTAGTTCAACTCTGCTTAGGAAACTGACAAGAACAGTAGCTCCTCTTCAGTCCAATACACTGTACTTGCTCGGAACAGACGCGAGTGCTATTTGCACTGTGTATGGCAATTGGAGCACAATAGTGACTCGTCTTACCAGAAAACAACTCTTGCTCGTAGGACAAAAAACTGCATGTGACTCAACTCCATTTAGGACTGGGAAACAAACACTAGCTCGTCTTCGAAGAAACACACTCTGCTTTTGAGAAAAGAGCACTCTTCTACTCTACTCTTTCCTATGTGTTCTGAACAGTGAGCTTGCTCAGAATAAAAAAACTGTGCTTCCTACAAACACGGCCACATCTAGTTCAAGTCTGCTTAGGGACCTGACAAGAACAGTAGATCCTCTTCAGTCCCATACACTGTACTTGCTGGGAACAGACTCCAGTGCTATTTGTCCTGTGTATGGCAATGGCAGCGCAATATTTACTATTCTTACCATAAAACAACTCTTGACAATAGGACCAGAAACTGCCTGTGATTGAACTCCATTTAGGACTGGGAAACAAACGCTAGCTCGCCTTACAAGAAACACACTCTGCTTTTGAGAAAAGAGCACTCTTCTACTCTACTGTGTTTCCTATGTGGTCCAAAGAGTGAGCTTGATCAGAACAAAAGAACTGTGCTTCCTACACACACGGACCATATCTAGTTCAGCTCTGCTTAGGAAACTGACAAGAACAGTAGCTCCTCTTCAGTCCAATACACTGTAATTACTGGGAACAGACACGAGTGCTATTTGTCCTGTGTAGGGCAATGGCAGAGCAATATTGACTCTTCTTACCAGAAAACAACTCTTGCTCGTAGGACCAGAAACTGCATGTGATTCAACTCCATTTAGGACTGGGAAACAAACGCTAGCTCGCCTTACAAGAAACACAGTCTACTTTTGAGAAAAGAGCAAAATTCAACTCTACTGTGTTTCCTATGGAGTCCGAACAGTGAGCTTGCTCAGAACAAAAGAACTGTGCTTCCTACACACGGCCATATCTAGTTCAATTATGCTTAGGAACCTGACAAGAACAGTAGATCCTCTTCAGTCCAATACACTGTACTTGCTGGGAACAGACGCCAGTGGAATTTGTCCTGTGTATGGCAATGGCAGCGCAGTAGTGACTCTTCTTACCATAAAACAACTCTTGCTCGTAGGACCAAAAACTGCCTGTAACAACTCCATTTAGGACTGGTAAACAAAGGCGAGCTCGCCTTACAAGAAACACATTCTGCTTTAGAGAAAAGAGCACTCTTCTACTCTACTGTGTTCCCTATGGGGTCCAAACAGTGAGCTTGCTGAGAACAAAAAAACTGTGCTTCCTACAAACATGGCCATATCTAGTTCAAGTCTGATTAGGAACCTGACAAGAACAGTAGATCCTCTTCCGTCCAATGTACTGTACTTGCTGGGAAGAGACGCCAGTGCTATTTGTCCTGTGTATGGCAATGGCAGCGCAATAGTGACTCTTCTTACCAGAAAACAACTCTTGCTTGTAGGACCAGAAACTGCACGTGATTCAACTCCATTTAGGACTGGGAAACAAATGCTAGCTCGCCTTACAAGAAACACACTCTGCATTATAGAAAAGAGCACTCTTCTACTCTACTGTGTTTCCTATGGGGTCCAAACAGTGAGCTTGCTCAGAACAAAAGAACTGTGCTTCCTACACACACGGCCATATCTAGTTAAACTCTGCTTAGGAACCTGACAAGAACAGTAGATCCTCTTCAGTCCAATACACTGTACATGCTGGGAACAGACGCGTGTGCTATTTGCCCTGTGTATGACAATGGGAGCACAATAGTTACTCTTCTTACCAGAACACAACTCTTGCTCATAGGACCAGAAAGTGCATGTGATTCAACTCCATTTAGGACTGTGAAACAAACACTAACTCGCCTTACAAGAAACACACTCTGAGTTAGAGAAAAAAGCACTCTTCTACTCTATTGTGTTTACTAAGAGGTCCGAACAGTGAACTTGCTCAGAACAAAACAACTGTGCTTCCTACACACACGGCCATATCTAGTTCAATTCTGCTTAGGAACCTGACAAGAACAGTAGATCCTCTTCAGTCCAATACACTGTACTTGCTGGGAAGAGACTCCAGTACTATTTGTCCTGTGTATGGCAATGGCAGCGCAATATTGACTCTTCTTACAAGAAAACAACTCTTGCTCATAGGACCGGAAACTGCCTGTGATTGAACTCCATTTAGGACTAGGAAACAAACGCTAGCTCGCCTTACAAGAAACACACTCTGCTTTTGAGAAAAGAGCACTCTTATACACTACTGTGTTTCCTATGAGGTCCGAACAGTGAGCTTGCTGAGAACAAAAAATCGAGCTTCCTACACACACCGCCACACCTAGTTCAATTCTGCTTAGGAACCTGACAAGAACAGTAGATCCTCTTCAGTCCAATACAATGTACTGCTGGGAACAGACAACAGTGCTATTTGTCCTGTGTATGGCAATGGCAGTGCAATAGTGACTCTTCTTACCATAAATCAACTCTTGCTCGTAGGACCAGAAACTGCATGTGATTCAACTCCATTTAGGACTGGGAAACAAACGCTAGCTCGCCTTACAAGAAACACACTCTGCTTTATTGAAAAGAGCACTCTTCTACTCTACTGTGTTTCCCATAGGGACAGAACAGTGAGCTTGCTCAGAACAAAAGAACTGTGCTTCCTACACACGGGCTATATCTATTTCAACTCTGCTTAGGAAACTGACAAGAACAGTAGCTCCTCTTCAGTCCGATATGCTGTACTTCCTGGGATCAGAAACGAGTGCTATTTGCACTGTGTATGGCAAAGGGAGTGCAATAGAGACTTTCCTTACCAGAAAGCAACTCTTGCTCGTAGGACCAGAAACTGCATGTGATTCAACTCCATTTATGACTGGGAACCATCGCTAGCTCGAATTCCAAGAAACACACTCTGCTTTTGAGGAAAGAGCACTCTATACTCTACTGTGTTTCCTATAGGGCCAGAACAGTGAGCTTGCTGAGAACAAAAGAACTGTGCTTCCTAAACACATGGTCATATCTAGTTCAATTCTGCTTAGGAACCTGACAAGAATAGAAGATCCTCTTCAGTCCAAAACACTGTACTTGCTGGGAACAGACGCGAGTGCTATATGCCCTGTGTATGACATGGGAGCACAATAGTGACTCTTCTTACCAGAAAACAACTCTTGCTCCTAGGACCAGAAACTGCATGGGATTCAACTCCATTTAAGACTGGGAAACAAATGCTAGCTCGCCTTACAAGAAACACACTCTGCTTTTGAGAAGAGAGCACTCTTCTACTCTACTGTGTTTCCTATGGGGTCCAAACAGTGAGCTTGCTCAGAACAAAAGAACTGTGCTTCCTACACACATGGACCATATCTAGTTCAACTCTTCTTAGGAACCTGACAAGAACAGTAGCTCCTCTTCAGTCCAATACACTGTACTTGCTGGGAACAGACTCCAGTGCTATTTGCACTGTGTATGGCAATTGGAGCACAATAGTGACTCGTCTTACCAGAAATCAACTATTGCTCTTAGGACAAAAAACTGCATGTGACTCAACTCCATTTAGGCCTGGGAAACAAACGCGAGTTCGCCTTACAAGAAACACACTCTGCTTTTGAGAAAAGAGCACTCTTCTACTCAACTGTGTTTCCATTAAGACCAAAACAGTGAGCTTGCTCAGAACAAAAGAACTGTGCTTCCTACACATACGGCCATATCTAGTTCAATTCTGCTTAGGAAATTGACAAGAATAGTAGATCCTCTTCAGTGCAATACACTGTACTTGCTGGGAACAGATGCCAGTGCTATTTGTCCTGTGTATGGCAATGGCAGCGCAATAGTGACTATTCTTACCATAAAACAACTCTTGCTCGTAGGACCAGAAACTGCATGTGATTCAATTCCATTTAGGACTGGGACACAAACCCTAGCTCGCCTTACTAGAAACACACTCTGCTTTTGAGAAAAGAGCACTGTTCTACTCTACTGTGTTTCCTATAGGGCCAGAACAGTGAGCTTGCTGAGAACAAAAGAACTGTGCTTCCTACACAAACGGACCATATCTAGTTCAACTATGCTTTGGAAACTGACAAGAACAGTAGCTCCTATTCAGTCCAATACACTGTACTTGC
Organism: Peromyscus eremicus; assembly: GCF_949786415.1. Lineage (NCBI taxonomy): Eukaryota > Metazoa > Chordata > Mammalia > Rodentia > Cricetidae > Peromyscus > Peromyscus eremicus. The sequence continues at coordinate 26,827 of NW_026736436.1, forward strand.
TGGGAACAGACGCGAGTGCTAATTGCACTGTGTATGGCAATTGGAGCGAAATAGTGACTCTTCTTACCAGAAAACAACTCTTGCTCGTAGGAACAAAAACTGCATGTGACTCAACTCCATTTAGGACTGGGAAACAAACGCAAGCTCGCCTTACAAGAAACACAATCGGCTTTAGAGAAAAGAGCACTCTTCTACTCTACTGTGTTTCCTATGTGTTCCGAACAGTGAGCTTGCTGAGAACAAAAAAACTGTGCTTCCTACACACACGGACCATATCTAGTTCAACTCTGCTTAGTAAACTGACAAGAAGAGTAGCTCCTATTCAGTCCAATACACTGTACTTGCTGGGAAAAGACGCGAGTGCTATTTGCCTTGTGTAGGGCAATGGGAGCACAATAGTGACTTTCCTTACCATAAAACAACTCTTGCTCATAGGACCAGAAACTGCATGTGATTCAACTCCATTTAGGTCTGGGAAACAAATGCTAGCTCGCCTTACATGAAACACACTCTGCTTTTGAGAAAAGAGCACTCTTCTACTCTACTGTGTTTCCTATGGGGTCCGAACAGTGAGCTTGCTCAGAACAAAAGAACTGTGCTTCCTACACACAAGGGCCATATCTGGTTCAACGCTGCTTAGGAAACCGAAAAGAACAGTAGCTCCTTTTCAGTCCAATACACTGTACTTGCGGGGAAGAGACGCGAGTGCTATTTGCACTGTGTATGGCAATTAGAGCACAATAGTGACTCGTCTTACCAGAAAACAACTCTTGCTCGTAGGACAAAAAACTGCATATGACTCAAATCCATATAGGACTGGGAAACAAACGCTAGCTCGCCTTACAAGAAACACACTCTGCTTTTGAAAAAAGAGCACTCTTCTACTCTACTGTGTTTCCTATGTGTTCCCGAACAGTGAGCTTGCTGAGAACAAAAAAACTGTGCTTCCTACACACACGGCCATATCTATTTCAAGTCTGCTTAGGAACCTGACAAGAACAGTAGATCCTCTTCAGTCCAATACACTGTACTTGCTGGGAACAGACTCCAGTGCTATTTGTCCTGTGTATGGCAATGGCAGCCCAATAGTGACTCTTCTTACCAGAAAACAACTCTTGCTCGTAGTACCAGAAACTGCATGTGATTCAACTCCATTTAGGCCTGGGAAACAAACTCTAGCTCGCTTTACAAGAAACACACTCTGGTTTTGAGAAAAGAGCACTCTTCTACTCTACTGTGTTTCCTATAGTGCCAGAACAGTGAGCTTGCTCAGAAAAAAAGAACTGTGCTTCCTACACACACGGGCCATATCTAGTTCAACTCTGCTTAGGAAACTGAGAAGAACAGTAGCTCCTCTTCAGTCCAATACACTGTACTTGCTGGGAACAGACGCGAGTGCTATTTGCACTGTGTATGGCAATGGGAGAACAATAGTGACTTTCCTTACCAGAAAACAACTCTTGCTCGTAGGACCAGAAACTGCATGTGATTCAACTCCATTTAGGACTGAGAAACAAATGCTAGCTCGCCTTACATGAAACACACTCTGCTTTTGAGAAAAGAGCACTCTTCTACTCTACTGTGTTTCTTATGGGGTCCAAACAGTGAGCTTGCTCAGAACCAAAGAACTGTGCTTCCTACACACACGGATCATATCTAGTTCAACTCTGCTTAGTAAACTGACAAGAACAGTAGCTCCTATTCAGTCCAATACAATGTACTTGCGGGGAACAGAAGTGAGTGCTATTTGCACTGTGTATGGCAATTGGAGCCCAATAGTGACTTGTCTTACCAGAAAACAACTCTTGCTCGTAGGACAAAAAACTGCATGTGACTCAACTCCATATAGGACTGGGAAACAAACGCTAGCTCGACTTTTAAGAAACACACTCTGCTTTTGATAAAAGAGCACTCTTCTACTCTACTGTGTTTCCTATGTGTTCCGAACAGTGAGCTTGCTCAGAACAAAAAAACTGTGCTTCCTACACACACGGCCATATCTAGTTCAAGTCTGCTTAGGAACCTGACAAGAACAGTAGATCCTCTTCAGTCCAATACACTGTACTTGCTGGGAACAGACGCCAGTGCTATTTGTCCTGTGTATGGCAATTGCAGCGCAATAGTGACTCTTCTTACCAGAAAACAACTCTTGCTCATGGACCAGAAACTGCATGTGATTCAACTCCATTTAGGACTGGGAAACAAATGCTAGCTCGCCTTACATGAAACACACTCTGCTTTTGAGAAAAGAGCACTCTTCTACTCTACTGTGTTTCCTATGTGTTCAGAACAGTGAGCTTGCTGAGAACAAAAAAACTGTGCTTCCTACACACACGGCCATATCATTTTCAAGTCTGCTTAGGAACCTGACAAGAACAGTAGATCCTCTTCAGTCCAATACACTGTACTTGCTTGGAACAGACGCCAGTGCTATTTGTCCTGTTTATGGCAATGGCAGCGCAATAGTGACTCTTCTTACCAGAAAACAACTCTTGCTCGTGGACCAGAAACTGCATGAGATTCAACTCCATTTAGGACTGGGAAACAAATGCTAGCTCGCCTTACATGAAACACACTCTGCTTTTGAGAAAAGAGCACTCTTCTACTCTACTGTGTTTCCTATGTTTTCCGAACAGTGAGCTTGCTGAGAACAAAAAAACTGTGCTTCCTACACACACGGACCATATCTAGTTCAACTCTGCTTAGTAAACTGACAAGAACAGTAGCTCCTATTCAGTCCAATACACTGTACTTGCTGGGAAAAGACGCGAGTGCTATTTGCCTTGTGTAGGGCAATGGGAGCACAATAGTGACTTTCCTTACCATAAAACAACTCTTGCTCATAGGACCAGAAACTGCATGTGATTCAACTCCATTTAGGTCTGGGAAACAAATGCTAGCTCGCCTTACATGAAACACACTCTGCTTTTGAGAAAAGAGCACTCTTCTACTCTACTGTGTTTCCTATGGGGTCCGAACAGTGAGCTTGCTCAGAACAAAAGAACTGTGCTTCCTACACACAAGGGCCATATCTGGTTCAACGCTGCTTAGGAAACTGAAAAGAACAGTAGCTCCTTTTCAGTCCAATACACTGTACTTGCGGGGAAGAGACGCGAGTGCTATTTGCACTGTGTATGGCAATTAGAGCACAATAGTGACTCGTCTTACCAGAAAACAACTCTTGCTCGTAGGACAAAAAACTGCATGTGACTCAAATCCATATAGGACTGGGAAACAAACGCTAGCTCGCCTTACAAGAAACACACTCTGCTTTTGAAAAAAGAGCACTCTTCTACTCTACTGTGTTTCCTATGTGTTCCGAACAGTGAGCTTGCTGAGAACAAAAAAACTGTGCTTCCTACACACACGGCCATATCTAGTTCAAGTCTACTTAGGAACCTGACAAGAACAGTAGATCCTCTTCAGTCCAATACACTGTACTTGCTGGGAACAGACTCCAGTGCTATTTGTCCTGTGTATGGCAATGGCAGCCCAATAGTGACTCTTCTTACCAGAAAACAACTCTTGCTCGTAGTACCAGAAACTGCATGTGATTCAACTCCATTTAGGCCTGGGAAACAAACTCTAGCTCGCTTTACAAGAAACACACTCTGGTTTTGAGAAAAGAGCACTCTTCTACTCTACTGTGTTTCCTATAGTGCCAGAACAGTGAGCTTGCTCAGAAAAAAGGAACTGGGCTTCCTACACACACGTGCCATATCTAGTTCAACTCTGCTTAGGAAACTGAGAAGAACAGTAGCTCCTCTTCAGTCCAATACACTGTACTTGCTGGGAACAGACGCGAGTGCTATTTGCACTGTGTATGGCAATGGGAGAACAATAGTGACTTTCCTTACCAGAAAACAACTCTTGCTCGTAGGACCAGAAACTGCATGTGATTCAACTCCATTTAGGACTGAGAAACAAATGCTAGCTCGCCTTACATGAAACACACTCTGCTTTTGAGAAAAGAGCACTCTTCTACTCTACTGTGTTTCTTATGGGGTCCAAACAGTGAGCTTGCTCAGAACCAAAGAACTGTGCTTCCTACACACACGGATCATATCTAGTTCAACTCTGCTTAGTAAACTGACAAGAACAGTAGCTCCTATTCAGTCCAATACAATGTACTTGCGGGGAACAGAAGAGAGTGCTATTTGCACTGTGTATGGCAATTGGAGCCCAATAGTGACTTGTCTTACCAGAAAACAACTCTTGCTCGTAGGACAAAAAACTGCATGTGACTCAACTCCATTTAGGACTGGGAAACAAACGCTAGCTCGACTTTTAAGAAACACACTCTGCTTTTGAGAAAAGAGCACTCTTCTACTCTACTGTGTTTCCTATGTGTTCCGAAAAGTGAGCTTGCTCAGAACAAAAAAACTGTGCTTCCTACACACACGGCCATATCTATTTCAAGTCTGCTTAGGAACCTGACAAGAACAGTAGATCCTCTTCAGTCCAATACACTGTACTTGCTGGGAACAGATGCCAGTGCTATTTGTCCTGTGTATGGCAATTGCAGCGCAATAGTGACTCTTCTTACCAGAAAACAACTCTTGCTCATGGACCAGAAACTGCATGTGATTCAACTCCATTTAGGACTGGGAAACAAACGGTAGCTAGCCTTACATGAAACACACTCTGCTTTTGAGAAAAGAGCACTCTTCTACTCTACTGTGTTTCCTATGTGTTCCGAACAGTGAGCTTGCTGAGAACAAAAAAACTGTGCTTCCTACACACACGGACCATATCTAGTTCAACTCTGCTTAGTAAACTGACAAGAAGAGTAGCTCCTATTCAGTCCAATACACTGTACTTGCTGGGAAAAGACGCGAGTGCTATTTGCCTTGTGTAGGGCAATGGGAGCACAATAGTGACTTTCCTTACCATAAAACAACTCTTGCTCATAGGACCAGAAACTGCATGTGATTCAACTCCACTTAGGTCTGGGAAACAAATGCTAGCTCGCCTTACATGAAACACACTCTGCTTTTGAGAAAAGAGCACTCTTCTACTCTACTGTGTTTCCTATGGGGTCCGAACAGTGAGCTTGCTCAGAACAAAAGAACTGTGCTTCCTACACACAAGGGCCATATCTGGTTCAACGCTGCTTAGGAAACTGAAAAGAACAGTAGCTCCTTTTCAGTCCAATACACTGTACTTGCGGGGAAGAGTCGCGAGTGCTATTTGCACTGTGTATGGCAATTAGAGCACAATAGTGACTCGTCTTACCAGAAAACAACTCTTGCTCGTAGGACAAAAAACTGCATGTGACTCAAATCCATATAGGACTGGGAAACAAACGCTAGCTCGCCTTACAAGAAACACACTCTGCTTTTGAGAAAAGAGCACTCTTCTACTCTACTGTGTTTCCTATGGAGTCCGAACACTGAACTTGCTCAGAACAAAAGAACTGTGCTTCCGAAACACACGGCCATATGTAGTTCAATCCTCTTAGGAACCTGACAAGAACAGTAGATCCTCTTCAGTCCAATACACTGTACTTGCTGGGAACAGACGCCAGTGCTATTTGTCCTGTGTATGGCAGTGGCAGCGCAAAAGTGACTCTTCTTACCATAAAACAACTCTTGCTCGTAGGACTAGAAACTGCATGTGATTAAACTCCATTTAGGACTGGGAAACAAACGCTAGCTTGCCTTACAAGAAACACACTCTGCTTTTGAGAAAAGAGCACTCTTCTACTCTACTGTGTTTCCTATGTGTTCCGAACAGTGAGCTTGCTGAGAACAAAAAACTGTGCTTCCTACACACACGGCCATATCTAGTTCAAGTCTGCTTAGGAACCTGACAAGAACAGTAGATCCTCTTCAGTCCTATACACTGTACTTGCTGGGAACAGACTCCAGTGCTATTTGTCCTGTGTATGGCAATGGCAGCGCAATAGTGACTCTTCTTACCAGAAAACAACTCTTGCTCGTAGTACCAGAAACTGCATGTGATTCAACTCCATTTAGGCCTGGGAAACAAACTCTAGCTCGCTTTACAAGAAACACACTCTGGTTTTGAGAAAAGAGCACTCTTCTACTCTACTGTGTTTCCTATAGTGCCAGAACAGTGAGCTTTCTCAGAAAAAAAGAACTGTGCTTCCTACACACACGGGCGATATCTAGTTCAACTCTGCTTACGAAACTGAGAAGAACAGTAGCTCCTCTTCAGTCCAATACACTGTACTTGCTGGGAACAGACGCGAGTGCTATTTGCACTGTGTATGGCAATGGGAGCGCAATAGTGACTTTCCTTACCAGAAAACAACTCTTGCTCGTAGGACCAGAAACTGCATGTGATTCAACTCCATTTAGGACTGAGAAACAAAAGCTAGCTCGCCTTACATGAAACACACTCTGCTTTTGAGAAAAGAGCGCTCTTCTACTTTACTGTGTTTCTTATGGGGTCCAAACAGTGAGCTTGCTCAGAAACAAAGAACTGTGCTTCCTACACACACGGATCATATCTAGTTCAACTCTGCTTAGTAAACTGACAAGAACAGTAGCTCCTATTCAGTCCAATACAATGTACTTGCGGGGAACAGAAGCGAGTGCTATTTGCACTGTGTATGGCAATTGGAGCCCAATAGTGACTTGTCTTACCAGAAAACAACTCTTGCTCGTAGGACAAAAAACTGCATGTGACTCAACTCCACTTAGGATTGGGAAACAAACGCTAGCTCGACTTTTAAGAAACACACTCTGCTTTTGAGAAAAGAGCACTCTTCTACTCTACTGTGTTTCCTATGTGTTCCGAAAAGTGAGCTTGCTCAGAACAAAAAAACTGTGCTTCCTACACACACGGCCATATCTAGTTCAAGTCTGCTTAGGAACCTGACAAGAACAGTAGATCCTCTTCAGTCCAATACACTGTACTTGCTGGGAACAGACGCAAGTGCTATTTGTCCTGTGTATGGCAATTGCAGCGCAATAGTGACTCTTCTTACCAGAAAACAACTCTTGCTCATGGACCAGAAACTGCATGTGATTCAACTCCATTTAGGACTGGGAAACAAATGCTAGCTCGCCTTACATGAAACACACTCTGCTTTTGAGAAAAGAGCACTCTTCTACTCTACTGTGTTTCCTATGTGTTCCGAACAGTGAGCTTGCTGAGAACAAAAAAACTGTGCTTCCTACACACACGGCCATATCTAGTTCAAGTCTGCTTAGGAACCTGACAAGAACAGTAGATCCTCTTCAGTCCAATACACTGTACTTGCTGGGAACAGACTCTTGTGCTATTTGTTTTGTGTATGGCAATGGCAGCGCAATAGTGACTCTTCTTACCAGAAAACAACTCTTGCTCGTAGTACCAGAAACTGCATGTGATTCAACTCCATTTAGTCCTGGGAAACAAACTCTAGCTCGCTTTACAAGAAACACACTCTGGTTTTGAGAAAAGAGCACTCTTCTACTCTACTGTGTCCTATAGTGCCAGAACAGTGAGCTTGCTCAGAAAAAAAGAACTGTGCTTCCTACACACATGGGCCATATCTAGTTCAACTCTGCTTAGGAAACTGAGAAGAACAGTAGCTCCTCTTCTGTCCAATACACTGTACTTGCTGGGAACAGACGCGAGTGCTATTTGCACTGTGTATGGCAATGGGAGCGCAATAGTGACTTTCTTTACCAGAAAACAACTCTTGCTCGTAGGACCAGAAACTGCATGTGATTCCACTCCATTTAGGACTGGGAAACAAACGCTAGCTCGCCTTACAAGAATCACACTCTGCTTTAGAGAAAAGAGCACTCTTCTACTCTACTGTGTTTCCTATGGGGTCCAAACAGTGAGCTTGCTCAGAACAAAAGAACTGTGCTTCCTACACACACGGACCATATGTAGTTCAACTTTGCTTAGTAAACTGACAAGAACAGTAGCTCCTATTCAGTCCAATACACTGTACTTGCTGGGAACAGACGCCAGTGCTATTTGTCCTGTGTATGGCAATGGCAGCGCAAAAGTGACTCTTCTTACCATAAAACAACTCTTGCTCGTAGGACTAGAAACTGCATGTGATTAAACTCCATTTAGGACTGGGAAACAAACGCTAGCTCGCCTTACAAGAAACACACTCTGCTTTAGAGAAAAGAGCACTCTTCTACTCTACTGTGTTTCCTATAGGGCCAGAACAGTGAGCTTGCTCAGAACAAAAGAGCTGTGCTTCCTACACATGGGCCATAACTAGTTCCACTCTGCTTAGGAAACTGACAAGAACAGTAGCTCCTCTTCAGTCCGATACAATGTACTTGCTGGGAACAGACGCGAGTGCTATTTGCACTGTGTATGGCAACGGGAGCGCAATAGTGACTTTCCTTACCAGAAAACAACTCTTGCTCGTAGGACCAGAAACTGCATGTGATTCAACTCCATTTAGGACTGGAAAACAAATGCTAGTTCGCCTTACAAAAACACACTCTGCTTTTGAGAAAAGAGCACTCTTCTTCTCTACTGTGCTTCCTATGGGGTCTGAACAGTGAGCTTGCTCAGAACAAAAGAACTGTGCTTCCTACACACACGGCCATATCTAGTTCAATTCTGCTTAGGAACCTGAATGAACAGTAGAACCTCTTCAGTCCAATACACTGTACTTGCTGGGAACAGACGCCAGTGCTCTTTGTCCTGTATATGGCAATTGGAGCACAATAGTGACTCTTCTTACCATAAAACAACTCTTGCTCGTAGGACCAGAAACTGCATGTGATTCAACTCCATTTAGGACTGGGAAACAAACGATAGCTCGCCTTACAAGAAACACACTCTGCTTTAGAGAAAAGAGCACTCTTCTACTCTACTGTGTTCCCTATAGGGCGAGAACAGTGAGCTTGCTCAGAAAAAAAAACTGTGCTTCCTACACACACGGCCCATATCTAGTTCAACTCTGCTTAGGAAACTGACAAGAACAGTAGCTCCTCTTCAGTCCGATACACTGTACTTGCTGGGAACAGACGCCAGTGCTATTTGCACTGTGGATGGCAATGGGAGCACAATAGTGACTTTCCTTACCAGAAAACAACTCTTGCTCATAGGACCAGAAACTGCATATGATTCAACTCCATTTAGGAGTGAGAAACAAATGCTAGCTTGCCTTCCATGAAACACACTCTGCTTTTGAGAAAAGAGCACTCTTCTACTCTACTGTGTTTCCTATGGGGTACGAACACTGAGCTTGCTCAGAACAAAAGAACTGTGCTTCCTACACACACGGGCCATATCTAGTTCAACTCTGCTTAGGAAACTGACAAGAACAGTAGCTCCTCTTCAGTCCTATACACTGTACTTGCTGGGAACAGACGCGAGTGCTATTTGCACTGTGTATGGCAATGAGAGCGCAATAGTGACTTTCCTTACCAGAAAACAACTCTTGCTCGTAGGACCAGAAACTGCATGTGATACAATTCCATTTAGGACTGAGAAACAAATGCTAGCTCGCCTTATATGAAACACACTCTGCTTTTGAGAAAAGAGCACTCTTCTACTCTACTGTGTTTCTTATAGGGTCCAAACAGTGAGCTTGCTCAGAACCAAAGAACTGTGCTTCCTACACACACGGATCATATCTAGTTCAACTCTGCTTAGTAAACTGACAAGAACAGTAGCTCCTATTCAGTCCAATACAATGTACTTGCGGGGAACAGACGCGAGTGCTATTTGCACTGTGTATGTCAATTGGAGCCCAATAATGACTTGTCATACCAGAAAACAACTCTTGCTCGTAGGACAAAAAACTGCATGTGACTCAACTCCATTTAGGACTGGGAAACAAACGCTAGCTCGACTCTTAAGAAACACACTCTGCTATTGAGAAAAGAGCACTCTTCTACTCTACTGTGCTTCCTATGTGTTCCGAAAAGTGAGCTTGCTCAGAACAAAAAAACTGTGTTTCCTACACACACGGCCATATCTAGTTCAAGTCTGCTTAGGAACCTGACAAGAACAGTAGATCCTCTTCACTCGAATTCACTGTACTTGCTGGGAAGAGACGCCAGTGCTATTTGTCCTGTGTATGGCAATGGCAGCGCAATAGTGACTCTTCTTACCAGAAAACAACTCTTGCTCGTGGACCAGAAACTGCATGTGATTCAACTCCATTTAGGACTGGGAAACAAACGCTAGCTCGCCCTACAAGAAACACACTCTGCTTTTGAGAAAAGAGCACTCTTCTACTCTACTGTGTTTCCTATAGGGTCCAAACAGTGAGCTTGCTCAGAACAAAAGAACTGTGATTCCTACACACGCGGGACATATCTCGTTCAACTCTGCTTAGGAAACTGACAAGAACAGTAGCTCCTCTTCAGTCCAATACACTGTACTTGCTGGGAACAGACATGAGTGCTGTTTGCACTGTGTATGGCAATGGGAGCGCAATAGTGACTCTTCTTACAAGAAAACAACTATTGCTCGTAGTACCAGAAACTGCATGTGATTCAACTCCATTTAGGCCTGGGAAACAAACTCTAGCTCGCTTTACAAGAAACACACTCTGGTTTTGAGAAAAGAGCACTCTTCTACTCTACTGTGTTTCCTATAGTGCCAGAACAGTGAGCTTGCTCAGAAAAAAAGAACTGTGCTTCCCACACACACGGGCCATATCTAGTTCAACTCTGCTTAGGAAACTGAGAAGAACAGTAGCTCCTCTTCAGTCCAATACACTGTACTTGCTGGGAACAGACGCGAGTGCTATTTGCACTGTGTATGGCAATGGGAGCGCAATAGTGACTTTCCTTACCAGAAAACAACTCTTGCTCATAGGACCAGAAACTGCATGTGATTCCACTCCATTTAGGACTGGGAAACAAACGGTAGCTCGCCTTACAAGAATCACACTCTGCTTTAGAGAAAAGAGCACTCTTCTACTCTACTGTGTTTCATATGGGGTCCAAACAGTGAGCTTGCTCAGAACAAAAGAACTGTGCTTCCTACACACACGGACCATATCTAGTTCAACTTTGCTTAGTAAACTGACAAGAACAGTAGCTCCTATTCAGTCCAATACACTGTACTTGCTGGGAAAAGACGCGAGTGCTATTTGCCTTGTGTAGGGCAATGGGAACACAATAGTGACTTTCCTTACCATAAAACAACTCTTGCTCATAGGACCAGACACTGCATGTGATTCAACTTTATTTAGGTCTGGGAAACAAATGCTAGCTCGCCTTACAAAAACACACTCTGCTTTTGAGAAAAGAGCACTCTTCTACTCTACTGTGTTTCCTATGGGGTCCGAACAGTGAGCTTGCTCAGAACAAAAGAACTGTGCTTCCTACACACACGGCCATATGTAGTTCTATTCTGCTTAGGAACCTGACAAGAACAGTAGATCCTCTTCAGTCCAATACACTGTACTTGCTGGGAACAGACGCCAGTGCTATTTGTCCTGTGTATGGCAATGGCAGCGCAAAAGTGACTCTTCTTACCATAAAACAACTCTTGCGCGTAGGACTAGAAACTGCATGTGATTAAACTCCATTTAGGACTGGGAAACAAACGCTAGCTCGCCTTACAAGAAACACACTCTGCTTTAGAGAAAAGAGCACTCTTCTACTCTACTGTGTTTCCTATAGGGCCAGAACAGTGAGCTTGCTCAGAACAAAAGAGCTGTGCTTCCTACACATGGGCCATAACTAGTTCCACTCTGCTTAGGAAACTGACAAGAACAGTAGCTCCTCTTCAGTCCGATACAATGTACTTGCTGGGAACAGACGTGAGTGCTATTTGCACTGTGTATGGCAATGGGAGCGCAATAGTGACTTTCTTTACCAGAAAACAACTCTTGCTCGTAGGACCAGAAACTGCATGTGATTCAACTCCATTTAGGACTGGGAAACAAACGCTAGCTCGCCTTACAAGAAACACAATCTGCTTTTGAGAAAAGAGCACTCTTCTACTCTACTGTGTTTCCTATAGGGCCAGAACAGTGAGCTTGCTCAGAACAAAAGAACTGTGCTTCCTACACACACGGCCATATCTAGTTCAACTCTGCTGAGGAAACTGACAAGAACAGTAGCTCCTAATCAGTCCAATACACAGTACTTGAACGGAACAGACGCGAGTACTATTTGCACTGTATATGGCATTTGGAGCGCAATAGTGACTCTTCTTACCAGAAAACAACTCTTGCTCGTAGGACCAAAAACTGCATGTGACTCAACTCCATTTAGGACTGGGAAACAAATGCGAGCACACCTTACAAGAAAAACACTCTGCTTTAGAGAAAAGAGCACTCTTCTACTCTACTGTGTTTCCTATGTGGTCCAAACAGTAAGCTTGCTCAGAACAAAAGAACTGTGCTTCCTACACACACGGGCCATATCTCGTTCAACTCTTCTTAGGTAACTGACAAGAACAGTAGCTCCTAATCAGTCCAACACACAGTACTTGAACGGAACAGACGCGAGTACTATTTGCACTGTGTATGGCATTTGGAGCGCAATAGTGACTCTTCTTACCAGAAAACAACTCTTGCTCGTAGGACCAAAAACTGCATGTGACTCAACTCCATTTAGGACTGGAAAACAAATGCGAGCACACCTTACAAGAAAAACACTCTGCTTTACAGAAAAGAGCACTCTTCTACTCTACTGTGTTTCCTATGTGGTCCAAACAGTAAGCTTGCTCAGAACAAAAGAACTGTGCTTCCTACACACACGGGCCATATCTCGTTCAACTCTTCTTAGTAAACTGACAAGAACAGTAGCTCCTATTCAGTCCAATACACTGTACTTGCTGGGAACAGACTCGAGTGGTATTTGCACTGTGTATGGCAATTGGAACACAATAGTGACTCTTCTTACCAGAAAACAACTCTTGCTCGTAGTACAAAAAACTGCATGTGACTCAACTCCATTTAGGACTGGGAAACAAACGCTAGCTCGCCTTCCAAAAACACACTCTGCTTTTGAGAAAAGAGCACTCTTCTACTCTACTGTGTTTCCTATGTGTTCCGAAGAGTGAGCTTGCTCAGAACAAAAAAAAAATGTGCTTCCTACAGACAGGGCCATATCTAGTTCAAGTCTGCTTACGAAACTGACAAGAACAGTAGCTCCTATTCAGTCTGATACACTGTACTTGCTGGGAACAGACGCGAGTGCTATTTGCACTGTATATGGCATTTGGAGCGCAACAGTGACTCTTCTTACCAGAAAACAACTCTTGCTTGTAGGACAAAAAACTGCATGTGACTCAACTCCATTTAGGACTGGGAAACAAACGTGAGCTCGCCTTACAAGAAACACACTCTGCTTTTAAGAAAAGTGCACTCTTCTACTCTACTGTGTTTCCTATAGGGCCAGAACAGTGAGCTTGCTCAGAACATAAGAACTGTGCTTCCTACACACACGGGCCATATCTAGTTCAACTCTGCTTAGGAAACTGACAAGAACAGTAGCTCCTCTTCAGTCTGATACACTGTACTTGCTGGGAACAGACGCATGTGCTATTTGCACTGTGTATGGCAATGGGAGCGCAATAGTGACATTCCTTACCAGAAAACAACTCTTGCTCATAGGACCAGAAACTGCATGTGATTCCTCTCCATTTAGGACTGGGAAAGAAACGGTAGCTCGCCTTACAAGAAACACACTCTGCTTCAGAGAAAAGAGCACTCTTCTACTCTACTGTGTTTCCTATGGGGTCCAAACATTGAGCTTGCTCAGAACAAAAGAACTGTGCTTCCTACACAACGGGCCATATCTAGTTCAACTCTGCTTAGTAAACTGAAAAGAACAGTAGCTCCTCTTCAGTCCAATACACAGTACTTGCTCGGAAGAGACGCGAGTGCTATTTGCACTGTGTATGGCAATTAGAGCACAATAGTGACTTGTCTTACCAGAAAACAACTCTTGCTCGTAGGACAAAAAACTGCATGTGACTCAACTCCATTTAGGACTGGGAAAGAAACACTAGCTCGCCTTCCAAGAAACACACTCTGCTTTTGAGAAAAGAGCACTCTTCTACTTTACTGTTTACTAAGTGTTCCGAACAGTGAGCTTGCTCAGAACAAAAAAACTGTGCTTCCTACAAACATTGCCACATGTAGTTCAAGTCTGCTTCGGAACCTGAGAAGAACAGTAGATCCTCTTCAGTCTGATACACTGTACTTGCTGGGAACAGACGGGAGGGCTATTTGCCTTGGATATGGCAATGGGAGCGCAATAGTGACTTTCCTTACCAGAAAACAACTCTTGTTTGTAGGACCAGAAACTGCATGTGATTCCACTCCATTTAGGACTGGGAAACAAACGCTAGCTTGCCTTACAAGAAACACACTCTGCTTTTGAGAAAAGAGCACTCTTCTACTCTACTGTGTTTCCTATGGGGTCCAAAGAGTGAGCTTGCTCAGAACAAAAGAACTGTGCTTCCTACACACACCGACCCTATCTAGTTCAACTCTGCTTAGGAAACTGACAAGAACAGTAGCTCCTCTTCAGTCCGATACACTGTATATGCTGGGAACAGACGCGAGTGCTATTTGCACTGTGTATGGCAATGGGAGCTCAATAGTTACTTTCCTTACCAGAAAAGAGCTCTTGCTCATAGGAACAGAAACTGGATGGGATTCAACTCCATTTAGGACTGGGAAACAAACGCTAGCTCGCCTTACATGAAACACACTCTGCTTTTGAGAAAAGAGCACAATTCTACTCTTCTGTGTTTCCTATGGGGTCCGAACAGTGAGCTTGCTCAGAACAAATGAACTGAGCTTCCTACACACACGGCCATATCTAGTTCAATTCTGCTTAGGAACCTGACAAGAACAGTAGATCCTCTTCAGTCCAATACACTGTACTTGCTGGGAACAAACGCCAGTGCTATTTGTCCTGTGTATGGCAATGGCAGCGCAATATTGACTCTTCTTACCAGAAAACAACTCTTGCTCGTAGGACCAGAAACTGCATGTGATTCAACTCCATTTAGGACTGGGAAACAAACGCTAGCTCGCCTTACAAGAAACACACTCTGCTTTAGAGAAAATAGCACTCTTCTACTCTACTGTGTTTCTTATAGGGCCAGAACAGTGAGCTTGCTCAGAACAAAAGAACTGTGCTTCCTACACACGGGCCATATCTAGCTCAACTCTGCTTACGAAACTGAGAAGAACAGTAGCTCCTATTCAGTCCAATACACTGTACTTGTTGGGAACAGATGCGTGTGCTATTTGCACTGTGTATTGCATTTGGAGCGCAATAGTGACTCTTCTTACCAGAAAACAACTCTTGCTTGTAGGACCAAAAACTGCCTGTGACAACTCCATTTAGGACTGGGAAACAAACGCGAGCTCACCTTACTAGAAACACACTCTGCTTTAGAGAAAAGAGCACTCTTCTACTCTACTGTGTAACCTATGGGGTCCGAACAGTGAGCTTGCTCAGAACAAAAAAATTGTGCTTCCTACACACACGGCCATAACTAGTTCAAGTCTGATTAGGAACCTGACAAGAACAGTAGATCCTCTTTCGTCCAATACACTGTACTTGCTGGGAAAAGACGCCAGTGCTATTTGTCCTGTGTATGGCAATGGCAGCGCAATAGTGACTCTTCTTACCAGAAAACAGCTCTTGCTTGTAGGACCAGAACCTGCATGTGATTCAACTCCATTTAGGACTGGGAAACAAACGCTAGCTCGCCTTACAAGAAACACACTCTGCTTTTGAGAAAAGAGCACTCTTCTACTCTACTGTGTCTATGTGGTCTAAACAGTGAGCTTGCTCAGAACAAAAGAAATGTGCTTCCTACACACGCGGGACATATCTCGATCAACTCTGCTTAGGAAACTGACAAGAACAGTAGCTCCTCTTCAGTCCGATACACTGTACTTGCTGGAAACAGACGCAAGTGCTATTTGCACTGTGTATTGCAATGGGAGCGCAATAGTGACTTTCCTTACCAAAAAACAACTCTTGCTCGTAGGACCAGAACCTGCATGTGATTCAACTCCATATGGGACTGGGAAACAAACGCTAGCTCGCCTTACAAGAAACACAATCTGCTTTTGAGAAAAGAGCACTCTTCTACTCTACTGTGTTTCCTATAGGGCCAGAACAGTGAGCTTGCTCAGAAGAAAAGAACCGTGCTTCCTACACACACGGCCATATCTAGTTCAACTCTGCTTAGGAACCTGACAAGAACAGTAGATCCTCTTCAGTCCAATACACTGTACATGCTGGGAACAGACGCGTGTGCTATTTGCCCTGTGTATGACAATGGGAGCACAATAGTGACTCTTCTTACCAGAAAACAACTCTTGCTCGTAGGACCAGAAACTGCATGTGATACAACTCCACTTAGGACTGGGAAACAAACACTAACTCGCCTTACAAGAAACACACTCTGATTTAGAGAAAAAAGCACTCTTATACTCTATTGTGTTTCCTAGGAGGTCCGAACAGTGAACTTGCTCAGAACAAAAGAACTGTGCTTCCTACACACACGGCCATATCTAGATCAATTCTGCTTAGGAACCTGACAAGAACAGTAGATCCTCTTCAGTCCAATACACTGTACTGCTGGGAACAGACAACAGTGCTATTTGTCCTGTGTATGGCAATGGCAGGGCAATAGTGACTCTTCTTACCATAAAACAACTCTTGCTCGTAGGACCAGAAACTGCATGTGATTCAACTCCATTTAGGACTGGGAAACAAACGCTAGCTCGCCCTACAAGAAACACATTCTGCTTTTGAGAAAAGAGCACTCTTCTACTCTACAGTTTTTCCTATGGGGTCCAAACAGTGAGCTTGCTCAGAACAAAAGAACTGTGCTTCCTACACACACGGGACATATCTCGTTCACCTCTGCTTAGGAAACTGACAAGAACAGTAGCTCCTCTTCAGTCCGATAAACTGTACTTGCTGGGAACAGACGTGAGTGCTATTTGCACTGTTATGGCAATGGGAGAGCAATAGTGACTTTCCTTACCAGAAAACAACTCTTGGTCGTAGGACCAGAAACTGCATGTGATTCAACTCCATTTAGTACTGGGAAACAAACGCTAGCTCGCATTACAAGAAACACAATCTGCTTTTGAGAAAAGAGCACTCTTCTACTCTACTGTGTTTCCTATTGGGCCAGAACAGTGAGCTTGCTCAGAACAAAAGAACTGTGCTTCCTACACACAGGGCCATATCGAGTTCAACTCTGCTGAGGAAACTGACAAGAACAGTAGCTCCTAATCAGTCCAATACACTGTACTTGAAGGGAACAGACGCGAGTACTATTTGCACTGTGCATTGCATTTGGAGCGCAATAGTGACTCTTCTTACCAGAAAACAACTCTTGCTCGTAGGACCAAAAACTGTATGTGACTCAACTCCATTTAGGACTGGGAAAGAAACGCGAGCTCACCTTACAAGAAAAACACTCTGCGTTAGAGAAAAGAGCACTCTTCTACTCTACTGTGTTTCCTATGGGGTCCAAACAGTGAGCTTGCTCAGAACAAAATAACTGTGCTTCCTACACACACAGGCCATATCTCGTTCAACTCTTCTTAGGAAACTGACAAGAACAGTAGCTCCTATTCAGTCCAATACACTGTACTTATGGGAACAGACGCGAGTGCTATTTGCACTGTGTATGGCAATTGGAAAACAATAGTGACTCGTCTTACCAGAAAACAACTCTTGATTGTAGGACAAAAAACTGCATGTGACTCAACTCCATTTAGGACTGGGAAAAAAACACTAGCTCGCCTTCCAAGAAACACACTCTGCTTTTGAGAAAAGAGCACTCTTCTACTCTACTGTGTTTCCTATGTGTTCCGAACAGTGAGCTTGCTCAGAACAAAAAAACTGTGCTTCCTACACACGGCCATGTCTAGTTCAAGTCTGCTTAGGAAACTGACAAGAACAGTAGCTCCTACTCAGTCTGATACACTGTACTTGCTGGGAACAGACGCGAGTGCTATTTGCACTGTATAAGGCACTTGGAGCGCAACAGTGACTCTTCTTACCAGAAAACATCTCTTGCTCATAGGACAAAAAACTGCATGTGACTCAACTCCATTTAGGACTGGGAAACAAACGCGAGCTCGCCTTACAAGAAACACACTCTGCTTTTAAGAAAAGTGCACTCTTCTACTCTACTGTGTTTCCTATAGGGCCGGAACAGTGAGCTTGCTCAGAACATAAGAACTGTGCTTCCTACACACACGGCCATATCTAGTTCAATTCTGCTTAGGAACCTGACAAGAACAGTAGATCCTCTTCAGTCTGATACACTGTACTTGCTGGGAACAGACGCATGTGCTATTTGCACTGTGTATGGCAATGGGAGCGCAATAGTGACTTTCCTTACCAGAAAACAACTCTTGCTCATAGGACCAGAAACTGCATATGATTCCACTCCATTTAGGACTGGGAAACAAACGATAGCTCGCCTTACAAGAAACACACTCTGCTTTAGAGAAAAGAGCACTCTTGTACTCTACTGTGTTTCCTATGGGGTCCAAACAGTGAGCTTGCTCAGAACAAAAGAACTGTGCTTCCTACACACACGGGCCATATCTAGTTCAACTCTGCTTAAGAAACTGACAAGAACAGTAGCTCCTCTTCAGTCCAATACACTGTACTTGCTCGGAACAGACGCGAGTGCTATTTGCACTGTGTATGGCAATTGGAGCACAATAGTGACTCGTCCTACCAGAAAACAACTCATGCTCGTAAGACAAAAAACTGCATGTGACTCAACTCCATTTAGGACTGGAAAACAAACACTAGCTCGCCTTCCAAGAAACACACTCTGCTTTTGAGAAAAGAGCACTCTTCTACTCTACTTTGTTTCCTATAGGGCCAGAAAAGTGAGCTTGCTCAGAACATAAGAACTGTGCTTCCTACACACACGGGCCATATCTAGTTCAACTCTGCTTAGGAAACTGACAAGAACAGTAGCTCCTCTTCAGTTTGATACACTGTACTTGCTGGGAACAGACGCATGTGCTATTTGCACTGTGTATGGCAATTGGAACACAATAGTGACTCTCCTTACCAAAAAACAACTCTTGCTCGTAGGACCAGAAACTGCATGTGATTCAACTCCATATAGGACTGGGAAACAAACTCTAGCTCCCCTTACAAGAAACACAATCTGCTTTTGAGAAAAGAGCACTCTTCTACTCTACTGTGTTTCCTATAGGGCCAGAACAGTGAGCTTGCTCAGAACAAAAGAACTGTGCTTCCTACACACACGGCCATATCTAGTTCAACTCCGCTTAGGAACCTGACAAGAATAGTAGATCCTCTTCATTCCAATACACTGTACTAGCTGGGAACAGACGCGTGTGCTATTTGCCCTGTGTATGACAATGGGAGCACAATAGTGACTCTTCTTACCAGAAAACAACTCTTGCTCGTAGGACCAGAAACTGCATGTGATTACACTCCATTTAGAACTGGGAAACAAACACTAGCTCGCCTTATAAGAAACACTATCTGCTTTAGAGAAAAGAGCACTCTTCTACTCTACTGTGTTTCCTATAGGGCCAGAACAGTGAGCTTGCTCCGAAGAAAAGAACTGTGCTTCCTACACTCGGGCCATATCTAGTTCAACTCTGCTTAGGAAACTGACAAGAACAGTAGCTCCTCTTCAGTCCAATACACTGTACTTGCTCGGAACAGACGCGAGTGCTATTTGCACTGTGTATGGCAATTGGAGCACAATAGTGACTCGTCTTACCAGAAAACAACTCTTGCTCGTAGGACAAAAAACTGCATGTGACTCAACTCCATTTAGGACTGGGAAACAAACACTAGCTCGTCTTCGAAGAAACACACTCTGCTTTTGAGAAAAGAGCACTCTTCTACTCTACTCTTTCCTATGTGTTCTGAACAGTGAGCTTGCTCAGAATAAAAAAACTGTGCTTCCTACAAACACGGCCACATCTAGTTCAAGTCTGCTTAGGAACCTGACAAGAACAGTAGATCCTCTTCAGTCCCATACACTGTACTTGCTGGGAACAGACTCCAGTGCTATTTGTCCTGTGTATGGCAAT
The DNA here is from genome assembly GCF_949786415.1 of Peromyscus eremicus. Classification (NCBI taxonomy): domain Eukaryota; kingdom Metazoa; phylum Chordata; class Mammalia; order Rodentia; family Cricetidae; genus Peromyscus; species Peromyscus eremicus. The sequence goes on from NW_026736436.1 coordinate 46,820, forward strand.
GGCAGCGCAATATTTACTATTCTTACCATAAAACAACTCTTGACAATAGGACCAGAAACTGCCTGTGATTGAACTCCATTTAGGACTGGGAAACAAACGCTAGCTCGCCTTACAAGAAACACACTCTGCTTTTGAGAAAAGAGCACTCTTCTACTCTACTGTGTTTCCTATGTGGTCCAAAGAGTGAGCTTGATCAGAACAAAAGAACTGTGCTTCCTACACACACGGACCATATCTAGTTCAGCTCTGCTTAGGAAACTGACAAGAACAGTAGCTCCTCTTCAGTCCAATACACTGTAATTGCTGGGAACAGACGCGAGTGCTATTTGTCCTGTGTAGGGCAATGGCAGAGCAATATTGACTCTTCTTACCAGAAAACAACTCTTGCTCGTAGGACCAGAAACTGCATGTGATTCAACTCCATTTAGGACTGGGAAACAAACGCTAGCTCGCCTTACAAGAAACACAGTCTACTTTTGAGAAAAGAGCAAAATTCAACTCTACTGTGTTTCCTATGGAGTCCGAACAGTGAGCTTGCTCAGAACAAAAGAACTGTGCTTGCTACACACGGCCATATCTAGTTCAATTATGCTTAGGAATCTGACAAGAACAGTAGATCCTCTTCAGTCCAATACACTGTACTTGCTGGGAACAGACGCCAGTGGAATTTGTCCTGTGTATGGCAATGGCAGCGCAGTAGTGACTCTTCTTACCATAAAACAACTCTTGCTCGTAGGACCAAAAACTGCCTGTGACAACTCCATTTAGGACTGGTAAACAAAGGCGAGCTCGCCTTACAAGAAACACATTCTGCTTTAGAGAAAAGAGCACTCTTCTACTCTACTGTGTTCCCTATGGGGTCCAAACAGTGAGCTTGCTGAGAACAAAAAAACTGTGCTTCCTACAAACATGGCCATATCTAGTTCAAGTCTGATTAGGAACCTGACAAGAACAGTAGATCCTCTTCCTATGTGGTCCGAACAGTGAACTTGCTCAGAACAAAAAAACTGTGCTTCCTCCACACACGGCCATATCTAGTTCAATTCTGCTTAGGAACCTGACATGAACAGTAGATCCTCTTCAGTCCAATACACTGTACTTGCTGGGAACAGACAACATTGCTATTTGTCCTGTGTGTGGCAATGGCAGCGCAATAGTGACTCTTCTTACGAGAAAAGATCTCTTGCTCGTAGGACCAGAAACTGCATGGGATTCAACTCCATTTAGGACTGGGAAACAAACGCTAGCTCGCCTTACAAGAAACACACTCTGCTTTTGAGAAAAGAGCACTCTTCTACTCTAAAATGTTTCCTATAGGGCCAGAACAGAGAGCTTGCTCAGAAAAAAAGAACTGTGCTTCCTACACTCACGGGCCATATCTAGTTCAACTCTGCTTACGAAACTAACAAGAACAGTAGCTCCTCTTCAGTCCGATACACTGTTATAGCTGGGAACACACGCGAGTGCTATTTGCACTGTGTATGTCAATGAGAGCGCAATAGTGACTTTCCTTACCAGAAAACAACTCTTGCTCGGAGGACCAGAAACTGCATGTGATTCAACTCCATTTAGGACTGGGAAACAAATGCTAGCTCGCCTTACATGAAACACACACTGCTTTTGAGAATAGAGCACTCTTCTACTCTACTGTGTTTCCTATGGGGTCCGAAAAGTGAGCTTGCTCAGAACAAAAGAACTGTGCTTCCTACACACACGGGCCATATCTATTTCAACTCTGCTTAGGAAACTGACATGAACAGTAGATCCTCTTCAGTCCAATACACTGTACTTGCTGGGAACAGATGCAAGTGCTATTTGCACTGTGTATGGCAATGGGAGTGCAATAGTGACTCTTCTTACCAGAAAACAACTCTTGCTCCTAGGACCAGAAACTGCATGTGTCTCAACTCCATTTAAGACTGGGAAACAAACGCTAGCTCGCCTTACAAGAAAAACACTCTGCTTTTGAGAAAAGAGCACTCTTCTACTCTTCTGTGTTTCCTATAGGGCCAGAACAGTGAGCTTGATCAGAACAAAAGAACAGTGCTTCCTTCAAACGGGCCATATCTAGTTCAACTCTGCTTAGGAAACTGACAAGAACAGTAGCTCCTCTTCAGTCCGATACACTGTACTTGCTGGGAATGGACCGAGTGCTATTTGCATTATGTATGGCAATGGGAGCGCAATAGTGACTTTCCTTACCAGAAAACAACTCTTGCTCGTAGGACCAGAAACTGCATGTGATTCAACCCCATTTAGGTCTGGGAAACAAATGCTAGCTCGCCTTACATGAAACACACTCTGCTTTTGAGAAAAGAGCACTCTTCTACTCTACTGTGTTTCCTATGGGGTCCAAACAGTGAGCTTGCTCAGAACAAAAGAACTGTGCTTCCTACACAGGGACCATATCTAGTTCAACTCTGCTTAGGGAACTGACAGTACAGTAGCTCCTATTCAGTCCAATACACTGTACTTCCTGGGAACAGACGCGAGTGCTATTTGTAATGTGTATGGCAATGGGAGCGCAATAGTGACTTTCCTTACCAGAAAACAACTCTTGCTCATAGGACCAGAAACTGCATGTGATTCAACTCCATTTAGGACTAGGAAACAAACGCTAGCTCGCCTTACAAGAAATACACTCTGCTTTTGAGAAAAGAGCACTGCTGTGGGATGTATGGCAAATGTGTTGCTAATTAATCAATAAAACACAGATTGGCCGTTGGCTAGGCAGGAAGTGTAGGCGGGGCAAGGAGGAGAATAAAGCAGGGAAGTGGAAGGCTGAGAGAGAGACACTGCCAGCCGCCATCAGGACAAGGAAGATGTAAGGTACCAGTAAGCCATGAGCCATGTGGCAAAGTAAAAATTAATAGAAATCTGCTAAATATAAGAGTAAGAGCTAGACAATAACAGGCCTTAGCTAATGGCCAAGCAGTTTAAATAATGTAAGAGTCTTTGTGTTTATTTTATAAGTGGGCTCTGAGACTGGCGGGACTTGGTGGTGGGAGCTGGAGAGAAATTCTCCAGCAACAAATGGCGTCCAATGTGTTGGCAAGAGTTTTCACCTAAAAACTGAGAAAAAAGATTCTAAAACGGAGCTAAAAACAGCTCCTAGTTGTCTCTTTCAAGCTAGTGGCAGCCTGTGTGTTTGAGCTACTATGGCAGGTTCCTGGCGTGCATGCTTGACCTGCAGTATGGCGGGAATGAGGCCTCTGCAAGTGGCACATTAAGCTGTGTGGTGGATTTAGCCTTTGCTAGTACAAAACAAAACAAAACAAAACAAAAAAGAGATTTCTGGGCTACACGCTGCTTTGATAGAAGCAGAGACCCACTATTTCTGAGAGTTGATGGCTCCCAGAGCTGGCGGAAAACGTAGCCATGTTGGGAATCTGAGGTGGGCGGAGCCAGCAGCCACAGCTGCTGCAGTTTAAAGCAATAGATTCACAATAAGACAGATTCAGATGTAATAGTTTACAATGTGTGTAAAAGATATGTAGGCTTGAAAGAGACAAAAAAGGTGATATATAGAGTTATAGAAACAAATACATAGTTTTAAAAAATAAAGTCATTAAAGAGACAGTAAAGGTAGTATAAAAAATAAGCCACGTAAAAATGGATATTACACAGAGAATCTGGATTGTGTTGTCGTTGGGACTTTTAACTGCAGAAAAACATTTGATTGTAAAAGCTGTAGAGTTATGCCAAAATGTATATTTTAAAGATACCTTGACTTCAAAATTTGGAAGTAAGGATATGTTGCTTTGGAAAAGAGTCTCTTTTGTTTCCACAGAAAGCCAGAGGCTATGGATTTGTTCAAGATTAAGATACATCAGGTTTGACCAGCCAAGACCCCCTGAAGGTCTCCTATGACATCATGGCCCAGATGATCCAACATCCAGAATGGTTTAAAGGCATCTGGCTCAGACGATACAGCCTCATGGACTATTCCATAATTCTAAATTTTTTTTTGTTTCCCCACAAGATACAGCACCCCCTTCCAGCAGGAAGTAGTAAGAGAAGCTACGCCCAAATTGCCAAATTATATGTAATTTTACTTTGTTAAGGTTAAACCCTTCCTTTTTGAAAAAAAAAAAAAGGGGAAGTGCTGTGGGATGTATGGCAAATGTGTTGCTAATTAATCAATAAAACACTGATTGGCCGTTGGCTAGGCAGGAAGTGTAGGCGGGGCAAGGAGGAGAATAAAGCGGGGAAGTGGAAGGCTGAGAGAGAGACACTGCCAGCCGCCATCAGGACAAGGAAGATGTAAGGTACCAGTAAGCCATGAGCCATGTGGCAAAGTAAAGATTAATAGAAATCTGCTAAATATAAGAGTAAGAGCTAGACAATAACAGGCCTGAGCTAATGGCCAAGCAGTTTAAATAATGTAAGAGTCTGTGTGTTTATTTTATAAGTGGGCTCTGAGACTGGCGGGACTTGGTGGTGGGAGCTGGAGAGAAATTCTACAGCAACAGAGCACACTTCTACTCTAATGTGTTTCCTATGGGGTCCAAACAGTGAGCTTGCTCAGAACAAATAACTGTGCTTCCTACAGACATGGACCATATCTAGTTCAACTCTGCTTAGGAAACTGACAAGAACAGTAGCTCCTATTCAGTCCAATACACTGTACTTGCTGGGAACAGACGCAAGTGCTATTAGCACTGTGTATGGAATTTGGAGCGCAATAGTGACTCTTCATACCAGAAAACAACTCTTGCTCGTAGGAACAAAAACTGCCTGTGACTCAACTCCATTTATGACTGGGAAACAAACGCTAGCTCGCCTTACAAGAAACACACTCTGCTTTAGAGAAAAGAGCACTCTTCTACTCTACTGTGTTTCCTATAGGGCCAGAACAGTGAGCTTGCTCAGAACAAGAGAACTGTGCTTCCTACACACACGGGACATATCTCGTTCAACTCTGCTTAGGAAACTGACAAGAACAGTAGCTCCTCTTCAGTCCGATACACTGTACTTGCTGGGAACAGATGCGAGTGCTATTTGCACTGTGTATGGCAGTTGGGAACACAATAGTGACTTTCCTTACCAGAAAACAACTCTTGCCCGTAGGACCAGAAACTGCATGTGATTCAACTCCATTTAGGACTGGGAAACAAACGCTAGCTCGCCTTACAAGAAACACACTCTGCTTTTGAGAAAAGAGCACTCTTCTACTCTACTGTGTTTCCTATGGGGTCCAAACAGTGAGCTTGCTCAAAACAAAAGAACTGTGCTTCCTACACACATCGACCATATCTAGTTCAACTCTGCATTGGAAACTGACAAGAACAGAAGCTGCTCTTCAGTCCAATACACTGTACTTGCTGGGAACAGACGCGAGTGCTATTTGCACTGTGTATGGCAATGGGAGCACAATAGTGACTTCCTTAGCAGAAAACAACTCTTGCTCGTAGGACCAGTAACTGCATGTGATTTAACTCCATTTAGGACTGGGAAACAAACGCTAGCTCGCCTTACAAGAAACACACTCTGCTTTTGAGAAAAGAGCACTCTTCTACTCTACTGTGTTTCCTATGTGGTCCGAACAGTGAACTTGCTCAGAACAAAAAAACTGTGCTTCCTACACACACGGCCATATCTAGTTCAATTCTGCTTAGGAACCTGACATGAACAGTAGATCCTCTTCAGTCCAATACACTGTACTTGCTGGGAACAGACAACAGTGCTATTTGTCCTGTGTATGGCAATGGCAGCACAATAGTGACTCTTCTTACGAGAAAAGATCTCTTGCTCGTAGGACCAGAAACTGCATGGGATTCAACTCCATTTAGGACTGGGAAACAAACGCTAGCTCGCCTTACAAGAAACACACTCTGCTTTTGAGAAAAGAGCACTCTTCTACTCTAAAGTGTTTCCTATAGGGCCAGAACAGTGAGCTTGCTGAGAACAAAAGAACTGTGCTTCCTACACACACGGGCCATATCTAGTTCAACTCTGCTTAGGAAACTAACAAGAACAGTAGCTCCTCTTCAGTCCGATACACTGTAATAGCTGGGAACACACGCGAGTGCTATTTGCACTGTGTATGTCAATGAGAGCTCAATAGTGACTTTCCTTACCAGAAAACAACTCTTGCTCGGAGGACCAGAAACTGCATGTGATTCAACTCCATTTAGGACTGGGAAACAAATGCTAGCTCGCCTTACATGAAACACACACTGCTTTAGAGAAAAGAGCACTCTTCTACTCTACTGTGTTTCCTATGGGGTCCGAAAAGTGAGCTTGCTCAGAACAAAAGAACTGTGCTTCCTACACACACGGGCCATATCTAGTTCAACTCTGCTTAGGAAACTGACATGAACAGTAGATGCTCTTCAGTCCAATACACTGTACTTGCTGGGAACAGATGCAAGTGCTATTTGCACTGTGTATGGCAATGGGAGTGCAATAGTGACTCTTCTTACCAGAAAAAAACTCTTGCTCGTAGGACCAAAAACTGCATGTGTCTCAACTCCATTTAGGACTGGGAAAGAAACGCTAGCTCGCCTTACAAGAAAAACACTCTGCTTTTGAGAAAAGAGCACTCTTCTAAAATACTGTATTTCCTACAGGGAAAGAACAGTGAGCTTGCTCAGAACAAAGAACTGTGCTTCCTACACACATGGCCGTATCTAGTTCAATTCTGCTTAGGAACCTGACAAGAACAGTAGATCCTCTTCAGTCCAATACACTGTACATGCTGGGAACAGACGCCAGTGCTATTTGCCCTGTGTAAAACAATGGGAGCACAATAGTGACTCTTCTTACCAGAAAACAACTCTTGCTCGTAGGAACAGAAACTGCATGTGACTCAACTCCATTTAGGACTGGGAAACAAACGCTAGCTCGCCTTACAAGAAACACACTCTGCTTTTGAAAAAAGAGCACTCTTCTACTCTACTGTGTTTCCTATGTGGTCCGAACAGTGAGCTTGCTCAGAACAAAAAAACTGTGCTTCCTACACACACGGCCATATCTAGTTCAATTCTGCTTAGGAACCTGACATGAACAGTAGATCCTCTTCAGTCCAATACACTGTACTTGCTGGGAACAGACAACAGTGCTATTTGTCCTGTGTATGGCAATGGCAGGACAATAGTGACTCTTCTTACGAGAAAAGATCTCTTGCTCGTAGGACCAGAAACTGCATGGGATTCAACTCCATTTAGGACTGGGAAACAAACGCTAGCTCGCCTTACAAGAAACACACTCTGCTTTTGAGAAAAGAGCACTCTTCTACTCTAAAATGTTTCCTATAGGGCCAGAACAGCGAGCTTGCTCGGAAAAAAAGAACTGTGCTTCCTACACACACGGGCCATATCTAGTTCAACTCTGCTTAGGAAACTAACAAGAACAGTAGCTCCTCTTCAGTCCGATACACTGTTATAGCTGGGAACACACGCGAGTGCTATTTGCACTGTGTATGTCAATGAGAGCGCAATAGTGACTTTCCTTACCAGAAAACAACTCTTGCTCGGAGGACCAGAAACTGCATGTGATTCAACTCCATTTAGGACTGGGAAACAAATGCTAGCTCGCCTTACATGAAACACACACTGCTTTTGAGAATAGAGCACTCTTCTACTCTACTGTGTTTCCTATGGGGTCCGAAAAGTGAACTTGCTCAGAACAAAAGAACTGTGCTTCCTACACACACGGGCCATATCTATTTCAACTCTGCTTAGGAAACTGACATGAACAGTAGATCCTCTTCAGTCCAATACACTGTACTTGCTGGGAACAGATGCAAGTGCTATTTGCACTGTGTATGGCAATGGGAGTGCAATAGTGACTCTTCTTACCAGAAAACAACTCTTGCTCCTAGGACCAGAAACTGCATGTGTCTCAACTCCATTTAAGACTGGGAAACAAACGCTAGCTCGCCTTACAAGAAAAACACTCTGCTTTTAAGAAAAGAGCACTCTTCTACTCTTCTGTGTTTCCTATAGGGCCAGAACAGTGAGCTTGATCAGAACAAAAGAACTGTGCTTCCTTCACACGGGCCATATCTAGTTCAACTCTGCTTAGGAAACTGACAAGAACAGTAGCTCCTCTTCAGTCCGATACACTGTACTTGCTGGGAATGGACCGAGTGCTATTTGCACTATGTATCGCAATGGGAGCGCAATAGTGACTTTCCTTACCAGAAAACAACTCTTGCTCGTAGGACCAGAAACTGCATGTGATTCAACTCCATTTAGGACTGGGAAACAAATGCTAGCTCGCCTTACATGAAACACACTCTGCTTTTGAGAAAAGAGCACTCTTCTACTCTACTGTGTTTCCTATGGGGTCCAAACAGTGAGCTTGCTCAGAACAAAAGAACTGTGCTTCCTACACACGGACCATATCTAGTTCAACTCTGCTTAGGGAACTGACAGTACAGTAGCTCCTATTCAGTCCAATACACTGTACTTCCTGGGAACAGACGCGAGTGCTATTTGTAATGTGTATGGCAATGGGAGCGCAATAGTGACTTTCCTTACCAGAAAACAACTCTTGCTCATAGGACCAGACACTGCATGTGATTCAACTCCATTTAGGGCTAGGAAACAAACGCTAGCTCGCCTTACAAGAAATACACTCTGCTTTTGAGAAAAGAGCACTGCTGTGGGATGTATGGCAAATGTGTTGCTAATTAATCAATAAAACACTGATTGGCCGTTGGCTAGGCAGGAAGTGTAGGCGGGGCAAGGAGGAGAATAAAGCAGGGAAGTGGAAGGCTGAGAGAGAGACACTGCCAGCCGCCATCAGGACAAGGAAGATGTAAGGTACCAGTAAGCCATGAGCCATGTGGCAAAGTAAAAATTAATAGAAATCTGCTAAATATAAGAGTAAGAGCTAGACAATAACAGGCCTTAGCTAATGGCCAAGCAGTTTAAATAATGTAAGAGTCTTTGTGTTTATTTTATAAGTGGGCTCTGAGACTGGCGGGACTTGGTGGTGGGAGCTGGAGAGAAATTCTCCAGCAACAAATGGCGTCCAATGTGTTGGCAAGAGTTTTCACCTAAAAACTGAGAAAAAAGATTCTAAAACGGAGCTAAAAACAGCTCCTAGTTGTCTCTTTCAAGCTAGTGGCAGCCTGTGTGTTTGAGCTACTATGGCGGGTTCCTGGCGTGCATGCTTGACCTGCAGTATGGCGGGAATGAGGCCTCTGCAAGTGGCACATTAAGCTGTGTGGTGGATTTAGCCTTTGCTAGTACAAAACAAAACAAAACAAAAAAAAAAGAGATTTCTGGGCTACACGCTGCTTTGATAGAAGCAGAGACCCACTATTTCTGAGAGTTGATGGCTCCCAGAACTGGCGGAAAACGTAGCCATGTTGGGAATCTGAGGTGGGCGGAGCCAGCAGCCACAGCTGCTGCAGTTTAAAGCAATAGATTCACAATAAGACAGATTCAGATGTAATAGTTTACAATGTGTGTAAAAGATATGTAGGCTTGAAAGAGACAAAAAAGGTGATATATAGAGTTATAGAAACAAATACATAGTTTTAAAAAATAAAGTCATTAAAGAGACAGTAAAGGTAGTATAAAAAATAAGCCACGTAAAAATGGATATTACACAGAGAATCTGGATTGTGTTGTCGTTGGGACTTTTAACTGCAGAAAAACATTTGATTGTAAAAGCTGTAGAGTTATGCCAAAATGTATATTTTAAAGATACCTTGACTTCAAAATTTGGAAGTAAGGATATGTTGCTTTGGAAAAGAGTCTCTTTTGTTTCCACAGAAAGCCAGAGGCTATGGATTTGTTCAAGATTAAGATACATCAGGTTTGACCAGCCAAGACCCCCTGAAGGTCTCCTATGACATCATGGCCCAGATGATCCAACATCCAGAATGGTTTAAAGGCATCTGGCTCAGACGATACAGCCTCATGGACTATTCCATAATTCTAAATTTTTTTTTGTTTCCCCACAAGATACAGCGCCCCCTTCCAGCAGGAAGTAGTAAGAGAAGCTACGCCCAAATTGCCAAATTATATGTAATTTTACTTTGTTAAGGTTAAAACCTTCCTTTTTGAAAAAAAAAAGGGGGAAGTGCTGTGGGATGTATGGCAAATGTGTTGCTAATTAATCAATAAAACACTGATTGGCCGTTGGCTAGGCAGGAAGTGTAGGCGGGGCAAGGAGGAGAATAAAGCGGGGAAGTGGAAGGCTGAGAGAGAGACACTGCCAGCCGCCATCAGGACACGGAAGATGTAAGGTACCATAGAGCCATGAGCCATGTGGCAAAGTAAAGATTAATAGAAATGGGCTAAATATAAGAGTAAGAGCTAGACAATAACAGGCCTGAGCTAATGGCCAAGCAGTTTAAATAATGAAAGAGTCTGTGTGTTTATTTTATAAGTGGGCTCTGAGACTGGCGGGACTTGGTGGTGGGAGCTGGAGAGAAATTCTACAGCAACAGAGCACACTTCTACTCTAATGTGTTTCCTATGGGGTCCAAACAGTGAGCTTGCTCAGAACAAAAGAACTGTGCTTCCTACACATATGGACCATATCTAGTTCAACTCTGCTTAGGAAACTGACAAGAACAGTAGCTCCTATTCAGTCCAATACACTGTACTTGCTGGGAACAGACGCAAGTGGTATTTGCACTGTGTATGGAATTTGGAGCGCAATAGTGACTCTTCATACCAGAAAACAACTCTTGCTCGTAGGAACAAAAACTGCCTGTGACTCAACTCCATTTATGACTGGGAAACAAACGCTAGCTCGCCTTACAAGAAACACACTCTGCTTTAGAGAAAAGAGCACTCTTCTACTCTACTGTGTTTCCTATAGGGCCAGAACAGTGAGCTTGCTCAGAACAAGAGAACTGTGCTTCCTACACACACGGGACATATCTCGTTCAACTCTGCTTAGGAAACTGACAAGAACAGTAGCTCCTCTTCAGTCCGATACACTGTACTTGCTGGGAACAGACGCGAGTGCTATTTGCACTGTGTATGGCAGTTGGGAACACAATAGTGACTTTCCTTACCAGAAAACAACTCTTGCCCGTAGGACCAGAAACTGCATGTGATTCAACTCCATTTAGGACTGGGAAACAAACGCTAGCTCGCCTTACAAGAAACACACTCTGCTTTTGAGAAAAGAGCACTCTTCTACTCTACTGTGTTTCCTATGGGGTCCAAACAGTGAGCTTGCTCAGAACAAAAGAACTGTGCTTCCTACACACATCGACCATATCTAGTTCAACTCTGCTTTGGAAACTGACAAGAACAGAAGCTGCTCTTCAGTCCAATACACTGTACTTGCTGGGAACAGACGCGAGTGCTATTTGCACTGTGTATGTCAATGAGAGCTCAATAGTGACTTTCCTTACCAGAAAACAACTCTTGCTCGGAGGACCAGAAACTGCATGTGATTCAACTCCATTTAGGACTGGGAAACAAATGCTAGCTCGCCTTACATGAAACACACACTGCTTTTGAGAAAAGAGCACTCTTCTACTCTACTGTGTTTCCTATGTGGTCCGAAAAGTGAGCTTGCTCAGAACAAAGAACTGTGCTTCCTACACACACGGGCCATATCTAGTTCAACTCTGCTTAGGAAACTGACATGAACAGTAGATCCTCTTCAGTCCAATACACTGTACTTGCTGGGAACAGATGCAAGTGCTATTTGCACTGTGTATGGCAATGGGAGTGCAATAGTGACTCTTCTTACCAGAAAAAAACTCTTGCTCGTAGGACCAAAAACTGCATGTGTCTCAACTCCATTTAGGACTGGGAAAGAAACGCTAGCTCGCCTTACAAGAAAAACACTCTGCTTTTGAGAAAAGAGCACTCTTCTAAAATACTGTGTTTCCTACAGGGAAAGAACAGTGAGCTTGCTCAGAACAAAGAACTGTGCTTCCTACACACATGGCCGTATCTAGTTCAATTCTGCTTAGGAACCTGACAAGAACAGTAGATCCTCTTCAGTCCAATACACTGTACATGCTGGGAACAGACGCCAGTGCTATTTGCCCTGTGTAAAACAATGGGAGCACAATAGTGACTCTTCTTACCAGAAAACATCTCTTGCTCGTAGGAACAGAAACTGCATGGGACTCAACTCCATTTAGGACTGGGAAACAAACGCTAGCTCGCCTTACAAGAAACACACTCTGCTTTTGAAAAAAGAGCACTCTTCTACTCTACTGTGTTTCTAATGTGGTCCGAACAGTGAGCTTGCTCAGAACAAAAAAACTGTGCTTCCTACACACACGGCCATATCTAGTTCAATTCTGCTTAGGAACCTGACATGAACAGTAGATCCTCTTCAGTCCAATACACTGTACTTGCTGGGAACAGACAACAGTGCTATTTGTCCTGTGTATGGCAATGGCAGCACAATAGTGACTCTTCTTACGAGAAAAGATCTCTTGCTCGTAGGACCAGAAACTGCATGGGATTCAACTCCATTTAGGACTGGGAAACAAACGCTAGCTCGCCTTACAAGAAACACACTCTGCTTTTGAGAAAAGAGCACTCTTCTACTCTTCTGTGTTTCCTATAGGGCCAGAACAGTGAGCTTGAACAGAACAAAAGAACTGTGCTTCCTACACACACGGGCCATATCTAGTTCAACTCTGCTTAGGAAAGTAACAAGAACAGTAGCTCCTCTTCAGTCCGATACACTGTTATAGCTGGGAACACACGCGAGTGCTATTTGCACTGTGTATGTCAATGAGAGCGCAATAGTGACTTTCCTTACCAGAAAACAACTCTTGCTCGGAGGACCAGTAACTGCATGTGATTCAACTCCATTTAGGACTGGGAAACAAATGCTAGCTCGCCTTACATGAAACACACACTGCTTTTGAGAATAGAGCACTCTTCTACTCTACTGTGTTTCCTATGGGGTCCGAAAAGTGAGCTTGCTCAGAACAAAAGAACTGTGCTTCCTACACACACGGGCCATATCTAGTTCAACTCTGCTTAGGAAACTGACATGAACAGTAGATCCTCTTCAGTCCAATACACTGTACTTGCTGGGAACAGATGCAAGTGCTATTTGCACTGTGTATGGCAATGGGAGTGCAATAGTGACTCTTCTTACGAGAAAACAACTCTTGCTCATAGGACCAGAAACTGCATGTGTCTCAACTCCATTTAAGACTGGGAAACAAACGCTAGCTCGCCTTACAAGAAAAACACTCTGCTTTTGAGAAAAGAGCACTCTTCTACTCTTCTGTGTTTCCTATAGGGCCAGAACAGTGAGCTTGATCAGAACAAAAGAACTGTGCTTCCTTCGCACGGGCCATATCTAGTTCAACTCTGCTTAGGAAACTGACAAGAACAGTAGCTCCTCTTCAGTCCGATACACTGTACTTGCTGGGAATGGACCGAGTGCTATTTGCACTATGTATGGCAATGGGAGCGCAATAGTGACTTTCCTTACCAGAAAACAACTCTTGCTCGTAGGACCAGAAACTGCATGTGATTCAACTCCATTTAGGACTGGGAAACAAATGCTAGCTCGCCTTACATGAAACACACTCTGCTTTTGAGAAAAGAGCACTCTTCTACTCTACTGTGTTTCCTATGGGGTCCAAACAGTGAGCTTGCTCAGAACAAAAGAACTGTGCTTCCTACACACGGACCATATCTAGTTCAACTCTGCTTAGGGAACTGACAGTACAGTAGCTCCTATTCAGTCCAATACACTGTACTTCCTGGGAACAGACGCGAGTGCTATTTGTAATGTGTATGGCAATGGGAGCGCAATAGTGACTTTCCTTACAAGAAAACAACTCTTGCTCATAGGACCAGAAACTGCATGTGTCTCAACTCCATTTAAGACTGGGAAACAAACGCTAGCTCGCCTTACAAGAAAAACACTCTGCTTTTGAGAAAAGAGCACTCTTCTACTCTTCTGTGTTTCCTATAGGGCCAGAACAGTGAGCTTGATCAGAACAAAAGAACTGTGCTTCCTTCACACGGGCCATATCTAGTTCAACTCTGCTTAGGAAACTGACAAGAACAGTAGCTCCTCTTCAGTCCGATACACTGTACTTGCTGGGAATGGACCGAGTGCTATTTGCACTATGTATGGCAATGGGAGCGCAATAGTGACTTTCCTTACCAGAAAACAACTCTTGCTCGTAGGACCAGAAACTGCATGTGATTCAACTCCATTTAGGACTGGGAAACAAATGCTAGCTCGCCTTACATGAAACACACTCTGCTTTTGAGAAAAGAGCACTCTTCTACTCTACTGTGTTTCCTATGTGGTCCAAACAGTGAGCTTGCTCAGAACAAAAGAACTGTGCTTCCTACACACGGACCATATCTAGTTCAACTCTGCTTAGGGAACTGACAGTACAGTAGCTCCTATTCAGTCCAATACACTGTACTTCCTGGGAACAGACGCGAGTGCTATTTGTAATGTGTATGGCAATGGGAGCGCAATAGTGACTTTCCTTACCAGAAAACAACTCTTGCTCATAGGACCAGAAACTGCATGTGATTCAACTCCATTTAGGACTAGGAAACAAACGCTAGCTCGCCTTACAAGAAATACACTCTGCTTTTGAGAAAAGAGCACTGCTGTGGGATGTATGGCAAATGTGTTGCTAATTAATCAATAAAACACTGATTGGCCGTTGGCTAGGCAGGAAGTGTAGGCGGGGCAAGGAGGAGAATAAAGCAGGGAAGTGGAAGGCTGAGAGAGAGACACTGCCAGCCGCCATCAGGACAAGGAAGATGTAAGGTACCAGTAAGCCATGAGCCATGTGGCAAAGTAAAAATTAATAGAAATCTGCTAAATATAAGAGTAAGAGCTAGACAATAACAGGCCTTAGCTAATGGCCAAGCAGTTTAAATAATGTAAGAGTCTTTGTGTTTATTTTATAAGTGGGCTCTGAGACTGGCGGGACTTGGTGGTGGGAGCTGGAGAAAAATTCTGCAGCAATAAATGGCGTCCAATGTGTTGGCAAGAGTTTTCACCTAAAAACTGAGAAAAAAGATTCTAAAACGGAGCTAAAAACAGCTCCTAGTTGTCTCTTTCAAGCTAGTGGCAGCCTGTGTGTTTGAGCTACTATGGCGGGTTCCTGGCGTGCATGCTTGACCTGCAGTATGGCGGGAATGAGGCCTCTGCAAGTGGCACATTAAGCTGTGTGGTGGATTTAGCCTTTGCTAGTACAAAACAAAACAAAACAAAAAAAAAAGAGATTTCTGGGCTACACGCTGCTTTGATAGAAGCAGAGACCCACTATTTCTGAGAGTTGATGGCTCCCAGAGCTGGCGGAAAACGTAGCCATGTTGGGAATCTGAGGTGGGCGGAGCCAGCAGCCACAGCTGCTGCAGTTTAAAGCAATAGATTCACAATAAGACAGATTCAGATGTAATAGTTTACAATGTGTGTAAAAGATATGTAGGCTTGAAAGAGACAAAAAAGGTGATATATAGAGTTATAGAAACAAATACATAGTTTTAAAAAATAAAGTCATTAAAGAGACAGTAAAGGTAGTATAAAAAATAAGCCACGTAAAAATGGATATTACACAGAGAATCTGGATTGTGTTGTCGTTGGGACTTTTAACTGCAGAAAAACATTTGATTGTAAAAGCTGTAGAGTTATGCCAAAATGTATATTTTAAAGATACCTTGACTTCAAAATTTGGAAGTAAGGATATGTTGCTTTGGAAAAGAGTCTCTTTTGTTTCCACAGAAAGCCAGAGGCTATGGATGTGTTCAAGATTAAGATACATCAGGTTTGACCAGCCAAGACCCCCTGAAGGTCTCCTATGACATCATGGCCCAGATGATCCAACATCCAGAATGGTTTAAAGGCATCTGGCTCAGACGATACAGCCTCATGGACTATTCCATAATTCTAAATTTTTTTTTGTTTCCCCACAAGACACAGCACCCCCTTCCAGCAGGAAGTAGTAAGAGAAGCTACGCCCAAATTGCCAAATTATATGTAATTTTACTTTGTTAAGGTTAAACCCTTCCTTTTTGAAAAAAAAAAAAAAAGGGGAAGTGCTGTGGGATGTATGGCAAATGTGTTGCTAATTAATCAATAAAACACTGATTGGCCGTTGGCTAGGCAGGAAGTGTAGGCGGGGCAAGGAGGAGAATAAAGCGGGGAAGTGGAAGGCTGAGAGAGAGACACTGCCAGCCGCCATCAGGACAAGGAAGATGTAAGGTACCAGTAAGCCATGAGCCATGTGGCAAAGTAAAGATTAATAGAAATCTGCTAAATATAAGAGTAAGAGCTAGACAATAACAGGCCTGAGCTAATGGCCAAGCAGTTTAAATAATGTAAGAGTCTGTGTGTTTATTTTATAAGTGGGCTCTGAGACTGGCGGGACTTGGTGGTGGGAGCTGGAGAGAAATTCTACAGCAACAGAGCACACTTCTACTCTAATGGGTTTCCTATGGGGTCCAAACAGTGAGCTTGCTCAGAACAAATAACTGTGCTTCCTACACACATGGACCATATCTAGTTCAACTCTGCTTAGGAAACTGACAAGAACAGTAGCTCCTATTCAGTCCAATACACTGTACTTGCTGGGAACAGACGCAAGTGCTATTAGCACTGTGTATGGAATTTGGAGCGCAATAGTGACTCTTCATACCAGAAAACAACTCTTGCTCGTAGGAACAAAAACTGCCTGTGACTCAACTCCATTTATGACTGGGAAACAAACGCTAGCTCGCCTTACAAGAAACACACTCTGCTTTAGAGAAAAGAGCACTCTTCTACTCTACTGTGTTTCCTATAGGGCCAGAACAGTGAGCTTGCTCAGAACAAGAGAACTGTGCTTCCTACACACACGAGACATATCTCGTTCAACTCTGCTTAGGAAACTGACAAGAACAGTAGCTCCTCTTCAGTCCGATACACTGTACTTGCTGGGAACAGACGCGAGTGCTATTTGCACTGTGTATGGCAGTTGGGAACACAATAGTGACTTTCCTTACCAGAAAACAACTCTTGCCCGTAGGACCAGAAACTGCATGTGATTCAACTCCATTTAGGACTGGGAAACAAACGCTAGCTCGCCTTACAAGAAACACACTCTGCTTTTGAGAAAAGAGCACTCTTCTACTCTACTGTGTTTCTAATGTGGTCCGAACAGTGAGCTTGCTCAGAACAAAAAAACTGTGCTTCCTACACACACGGCCATATCTAGTTCAACTCTGCTTAGGAAACTAACAAGAACAGTAGCTCCTCTTCAGTCCGATACACTGTAATAGCTGGGAACAGACGCGAGTGCTATTTGCACTGTGTATGTCAATGAGAGCTCAATAGTGACTTTCCTTACCAGAAAACAACTCTTGCTCGTAGGACCAGAAACTGCATGTGATTCAACTCCATTTAGGACTGGGAAACAAATGCTAGCTCGCCTTACATGAAACCCACACTGCTTTTGAGAAAAGAGCACTCTTCTACTCTACTGTGTTTCCTATGTGGTCCGAAAAGTGAGCTTGCTCAGAACAAAAGAACTGTACTTCCTACACACACGGGCCATATCTAGTTCAACTCTGCTTAGGAAACTGACATGAACAGTAGATCCTCTTCAGTCCAATACACTGTACTTGCTGGGAACAGATGCAAGTGCTATTTGCACTGTGTATGGCAATGGGAGTGCAATAGTGACTCTTCTTACCAGAAAAAAACTCTTGCTCGTAGGACCAAAAACTGCATGTGTCTCAACTCCATTTAGGACTGGGAAAGAAACGCTAGCTCGCCTTACAAGAAAAACACTCTGCTTTTGAGAAAAGAGCACTCTTCTAAAATACTGTGTTTCCTACAGGGAAAGAACAGTGAGCTTGCTCAGAACAAAGAACTGTGCTTCCTACACACATGGCCGTATCTAGTTCAATTCTGCTTAGGAACCTGACAAGAACAGTAGATCCTCTTCAGTCCAATACACTGTACATGCTGGGAACAGACGCCAGTGCTATTTGCCCTGTGTAAAACAATGGGAGCACAATAGTGACTCTTCTTACCAGAAAACATCTCTTGCTCGTAGGAACAGAAACTGCATGGGACTCAACTCCATTTAGGACTGGGAAACAAACGCTAGCTCGCCTTACAAGAAACACACTCTGCTTTTGAAAAAAGAGCACTCTTCTACTCTACTGTGTTTCTAATGTGGTCCGAACAGTGAGCTTGCTCAGAACAAAAAAACTGTGCTTCCTACACACACGGCCATATCTAGTTCAATTCTGCTTAGGAACCTGACATGAACAGTAGATCCTCTTCAGTCCAATACACTGTACTTGCTGGGAACAGACAACAGTGCTATTTGTCCTGTGTATGGCAATGGCAGCACAATAGTGACTCTTCTTACGAGAAAAGATCTCTTGCTCGTAGGACCAGAAACTGCATGGGATTCAACTCCATTTAGGACTGGGAAACAAACGCTAGCTCGCCTTACAAGAAACACACTCTGCTTTTGAGAAAAGAGCACTCTTCTACTCTTCTGTGTTTCCTATAGGGCCAGAACAGTGAGCTTGATCAGAACAAAAGAACTGTGCTTCCTACACACACGGGCCATATCTAGTTCAACTCTGCTTAGGAAAGTAACAAGAACAGTAGCTCCTCTTCAGTCCGATACACTGTTATAGCTGGGAACACACGCGAGTGCTATTTGCACTGTGTATGTCAATGAGAGCACAATAGTGACTTTCCTTACCAGAAAACAACTCTTGCTCGGAGGACCAGTAACTGCATGTGATTCAACTCCATTTAGGACTGGGAAACAAATGCTAGCTCGCCTTACATGAAACACACACTGCTTTTGAGAATAGAGCACTCTTCTACTCTACTGTGTTTCCTATGGGGTCCGAAAAGTGAGCTTGCTCAGAACAAAAGAACTGTGCTTCCTACACACACGGGCCATATCTAGTTCAACTCTGCTTAGGAAACTGACATGAACAGTAGATCCTCTTCAGTCCAATACACTGTACTTGCTGGGAACAGATGCAAGTGCTATTTGCACTGTGTATGGCAATGGGAGTGCAATAGTGACTCTTCTTACCAGAAAACAACTCTTGCTCATAGGACCAGAAACTGCATGTGTCTCAACTCCATTTAAGACTGGGAAACAAACGCTAGCTCGCCTTACAAGAAAAACACTCTGCTTTTGAGAAAAGAGCACTCTTCTACTCTTCTGTGTTTCCTATAGGGCCAGAACAGTGAGCTTGATCAGAACAAAAGAACTGTGCTTCCTTCGCACGGGCCATATCTAGTTCAACTCTGCTTAGGAAACTGACAAGAACAGTAGCTCCTCTTCAGTCCGATACACTGTACTTGCTGGGAATGGACCGAGTGCTATTTGCACTATGTATGGCAATGGGAGCGCAATAGTGACTTTCCTTACCAGAAAACAACTCTTGCTCGTAGGACCAGAAACTGCATGTGATTCAACTCCATTTAGGACTGGGAAACAAATGCTAGCTCGCCTTACATGAAACACACTCTGCTTTTGAGAAAAGAGCACTCTTCTACTCTACTGTGTTTCCTATGGGGTCCAAACAGTGAGCTTGCTCAGAACAAAAGAACTGTGCTTCCTACACACGGACCATATCTAGTTCAACTCTGCTTAGGGAACTGACAGTACAGTAGCTCCTATTCAGTCCAATACACTGTACTTCCTGGGAACAGACGCGAGTGCTATTTGTAATGTGTATGGCAATGGGAGCGCAATAGTGACTTTCCTTACCAGAAAACAACTCTTGCTCATAGGACCAGAAACTGCATGTGTCTCAACTCCATTTAAGACTGGGAAACAAACGCTAGCTCGCCTTACAAGAAAAACACTCTGCTTTTGAGAAAAGAGCACTCTTCTACTCTTCTGTGTTTCCTATAGGGCCAGAACAGTGAGCTTGATCAGAACAAAAGAACTGTGCTTCCTTCACACGGGCCATATCTAGTTCAACTCTGCTTAGGAAACTGACAAGAACAGTAGCTCCTCTTCAGTCCGATACACTGTACTTGCTGGGAATGGACCGAGTGCTATTTGCACTATGTATGGCAATGGGAGCGCAATAGTGACTTTCCTTACCAGAAAACAACTCTTGCTCGTACGACCAGAAACTGCATGTGATTCAACTCCATTTAGGACTGGGAAACAAATGCTAGCTCGCCTTACATGAAACACACTCTGCTTTTGAGAAAAGAGCACTCTTCTACTCTACTGTGTTTCCTATGTGGTCCAAACAGTGAGCTTGCTCAGAACAAAAGAACTGTGCTTCCTACACACGGACCATATCTAGTTCAACTCTGCTTAGGGAACTGACAGTACAGTAGCTCCTATTCAGTCCAATACACTGTACTTCCTGGGAACAGACGCGAGTGCTATTTGTAATGTGTATGGCAATGGGAGCGCAATAGTGACTTTCCTTACCAGAAAACAACTCTTGCTCATAGGACCAGAAACTGCATGTGATTCAACTCCATTTAGGACTAGGAAACAAACGCTAGCTCGCCTTACAAGAAATACACTCTGCTTTTGAGAAAAGAGCACTGCTGTGGGATGTATGGCAAATGTGTTGCTAATTAATCAATAAAACACTGATTGGCCGTTGGCTAGGCAGGAAGTGTAGGCGGGGCAAGGAGGAGAATAAAGCAGGGAAGTGGAAGGCTGAGAGAGAGACACTGCCAGCCGCCATCAGGACAAGGAAGATGTAAGGTACCAGTAAGCCATGAGCCATGTGGCAAAGTAAAAATTAATAGAAATCTGCTAAATATAAGAGTAAGAGCTAGACAATAACAGGCCTTAGCTAATGGCCAAGCAGTTTAAATAATGTAAGAGTCTTTGTGTTTATTTTATAAGTGGGCTCTGAGACTGGCGGGACTTGGTGGTGGGAGCTGGAGAGAAATTCTCCAGCAACAAATGGCGTCCAATGTGTTGGCAAGAGTTTTCACCTAAAAACTGAGAAAAAAGATTCTAAAACGGAGCTAAAAACAGCTCCTAGTTGTCTCTTTCAAGCTAGTGGCAGCCTGTGTGTTTGAGCTACTATGGCGGGTTCCTGGCGTGCATGCTTGACCTGCAGTATGGCGGGAATGAGGCCTCTGCAAGTGGCACATTAAGCTGTGTGGTGGATTTAGCCTTTGCTAGTACAAAACAAAACAAAACAAAAAAAAAAAGAGATTTCTGGGCTACACGCTGCTTTGATAGAAGCAGAGACCCACTATTTCTGAGAGTTGATGGCTCCCAGAGCTGGCGGAAAACGTAGCCATGTTGGGAATCTGAGGTGGGCGGAGCCAGCAGCCACAGCTGCTGCAGTTTAAAGCAATAGATTCACAATAAGACAGATTCAGATGTAATAGTTTACAATGTGTGTAAAAGATATGTAGGCTTGAAAGAGACAAAAAAGGTGATATATAGAGTTATAGAAACAAATACATAGTTTTAAAAAATAAAGTCATTAAAGAGACAGTAAAGGTAGTATAAAAAATAAGCCACGTAAAAATGGATATTACACAGAGAATCTGGATTGTGTTGTCGTTGGGACTTTTAACTGCAGAAAAACATTTGATTGTAAAAGCTGTAGAGTTATGCCAAAATGTATATTTTAAAGATACCTTGACTTCAAAATTTGGAAGTAAGGATATGTTGCTTTGGAAAAGAGTCTCTTTTGTTTCCACAGAAAGCCAGAGGCTATGGATGTGTTCAAGATTAAGATACATCAGGTTTGACCAGCCAAGACCCCCTGAAGGTCTCCTATGACATCATGGCCCAGATGATCCAACATCCAGAATGGTTTAAAGGCATCTGGCTCAGACGATACAGCCTCATGGACTATTCCATAATTCTAAATTTTTTTTTGTTTCCCCACAAGACACAGCACCCCCTTCCAGCAGGAAGTAGTAAGAGAAGCTACGCCCAAATTGCCAAATTATATGTAATTTTACTTTGTTAAGGTTAAACCCTTCCTTTTTGAAAAAAAAAAAAAAGGGGAAGTGCTGTGGGATGTATGGCAAATGTGTTGCTAATTAATCAATAAAACACTGATTGGCCGTTGGCTAGGCAGGAAGTGTAGGCGGGGCAAGGAGGAGAATAAAGCGGGGAAGTGGAAGGCTGAGAGAGAGACACTGCCAGCCGCCATCAGGACAAGGAAGATGTAAGGTACCAGTAAGCCATGAGCCATGTGGCAAAGTAAAGATTAATAGAAATCTGCTAAATATAACAGTAAGAGCTAGACAATAACAGGCCTGAGCTAATGGCCAAGCAGTTTAAATAATGTAAGAGTCTGTGTGTTTATTTTATAAGTGGGCTCTGAGACTGGCGGGACTTGGTGGTGGGAGCTGGAGAGAAATTCTACAGCAACAGAGCACACTTCTACTCTAATGTGTTTCCTATGGGGTCCAAACAGTGAGCTTGCTCAGAACAAATAACTGTGCTTCCTACACACATGGACCATATCTAGTTCAACTCTGCTTAGGAAATTGACAAGAACAGTAGCTCCTATTCAGTCCAATACACTGTACTTGCTGGGAACAGACGCAAGTGCTATTAGCACTGTGTATGGAATTTGGAGCGCAATAGTGACTCTTCATACCAGAAAACAACTCTTGCTCGTAGGAACAAAAACTGCCTGTGACTCAACTCCATTTATGACTGGGAAACAAACGCTAGCTCGCCTTACAAGAAACACACTCTGCTTTAGAGAAAAGAGCACTCTTCTACTCTAAAGTGTTTCCTATAGGGCCAGAACAGTGAGCTTGCTCAGAACAAAAGAACTGTGCTTCCTACACACACGGGCCATATCTAGTTCAACTCTGCTTAGGAAACTAACAAGAACAGTAGCTCCTCTTCAGTCCGATACACTGTAATAGCTGGGAACAGACGCGAGTGCTATTTGCACTGTGTATGTCAATGAGAGCTCAATAGTGACTTTCCTTACCAGAAAACAACTCTTGCTCGTAGGACCAGAAACTGCATGTGATTCAACTCCATTTAGGACTGGGAAACAAATGCTAGCTCGCCTTACATGAAACCCACACTGCTTTTGAGAAAAGAGCACTCTTCTACTCTACTGTGTTTCCTATGGGGTCCGAAAAGTGAGCTTGCTCAGAACAAAAGAACTGTACTTCCTACACACACGGGCCATATCTAGTTCAACTCTGCTTAGGAAACTGACATGAACAGTAGATCCTCTTCAGTCCAATACACTGTACTTGCTGGGAACAGATGCAAGTGCTATTTGCACTGTGTATGGCAATGGGAGTGCAATAGTGACTCTTCTTACCAGAAAAAAACTCTTGCTCGTAGGACCAAAAACTGCATGTGTCTCAACTCCATTTAGGACTGGGAAAGAAACGCTAGCTCGCCTTACAAGAAAAACACTCTGCTTTTGAGAAAAGAGCACTCTTCTAAAATACTGTGTTTCTACAGGAAAGAACAGTGAGCTTGCTCAGAACAAAGAACTGTGCTTCCTACACACATGGCCGTATCTAGTTCAATTCTGCTTAGGAACCTGACAAGAACAGTAGATCCTCTTCAGTCCAA